>NC_142344.1:20390227-20541363 GCF_054954075.1 Amborella trichopoda
ATCTAGACTCATTCTATGATCAAAGAAAAAATCAAGACAAAGAGCAAGAATACAGTTCTAAAGATTATTATTTGAAAATTTACTCCATACAACTGAAGTCAAGCAAATATAGACTAAATCTAGGTTAAATCACATGAAGCATCAGGTCAAACAAAAAACCTATCCAACCAAATACCTTCAACGTGTCTAGCTTTATTAACCAAATCCCAAGAGCACATGCATTAACATGCAATTTTATGTATAAAATTCATAGAAACCTTTTTTTTTTTTTTTCAAGGGGCGGAGAGGGGGATGAAATCTCAAATATCCATTGACATTAAGTACCAAACACCTTCAACTTATCTAACTTTATTTTTTTGACAAATATAAATTTTTTTTATTAATAAGGATCACCCATATGGGATTCCATCATGCGAAATAGAGAGAGAGGTGGAGAAGCACCCCTTTTCACAAGGGAATCAACAACACAATTAGCTTCCCTAAAATATGTTGAAAAGAACCAACTGCCCCTATCATGAGATCAATAATTTCAAGCCATAAGGATTTAAGTTCCCAAGGAACTCTCAATTCCTTTTTACACAACTTAATAGCATTAGGCGAATCTCCTTCAATAATAAATGACCTACCCTCAAAACTGGCAACAAAAAGGTCAAGACCTTGAAGGAGAGCTGTCATTTCAGTAAATTTTGCAGTAGCTATACCAATTGGAATTGCAAAAGATAGAACAAAACCAATGGAATCTCGATCACTTCCCAATACCTGCCAAACCAGGATTACCCTGTGAACTCCCATTAAAATTTAACTTGAGCATACCACCCGAAGGTGGAGACCAAATACCTATGGGCCTATTTGTGTTAGAGCCAAGCAATATTAAGTTATGAAGGTGAAACATAACATCACTCTCAGAAATGCCCCAACCATCCTTATAAAGAGTCAACACTATAAAGAGTGCTTGATCCTAGAGAGAATCTTGTCAAATGGCAAGCAGTCCCTTTCAAAAGTACGCCTATTGCGTTTCAACCAGATTTCCCACATGATTACCCATCGACCAGTCTTCCAAATGGTTCTTCCAACTTCTGGCAAGCTAGGAATACAGAGATTGGTTACAACACCTATCACATATTGAGGTAAAGACATAGGAAACCCAACACCAGTAAGAACCAATGCCATATCTTAGTAGAAAAATGACAGTGAAGAAAAAGGTGAGTCCCAGATTTTGCATCTTCCATACACATCAGGCAGACATTAGGAATGATTTTTCCTTTTTTTTGATAAGGTTATCAATGCTTAGGATTTTGTCCCGTGCCGTTGGCCACATGAAGATCTAAACTTTGTAAGGTAGTGGCAATTTCCAAATATGTGCCCGCTGTGGCATAGACCATCTCCATCAGTCATGAAAAAGGAATCGATAATACTTCTTAACTGAAAAGATGTCATCACTTCCCTCTTCCCATATGATCTCATCTTCAGAATCTACCGGGATATAAACCCCTTTAAATGATCCAAAAGAGAGCTAAGTTGGCCTATAAGAGCATCACTTAACCTATTATAAGGTAATCTCACATTCCAAAAAACATGTTTTCCCTTACCTTCACAAATTTATGTAATCTTAACATTAGGATAGGAAACCTTCTCAAATAAATGAGGGAATAGTAATTTTAAATAACAGTTCCCAATCCACTTGTGATGCTACAAAGAAACCTGAACACCTTTACCAACTAACCATCTAATACTTCTGTCAATGTGAGGCTTGCACATGGCAATAGGTCTCCAAAAAGATGAAGCACACCCACCTCTACCAGAACCCAGCCACATACCATACTTATCCACCCCATATTTTGCGGCCGGTACTTTAAATCATAACCGATCCATACACTGCATACTCCACCACCACTTGCATAAGAGAGCTTGATTCACAAGCTTAATTATACGAATTTCCAACCCTCCTTCACTCTGTGGAGTATAAACTCTATCCCACCTCAGAAGATGGTGTTTTCTATCATCTGCATATGACCCCCATAAGAAATCACACATCATCTTCTCAATTCTTTTCCAAACAGTTGCAGGAATTTGAAGTAAAGACATTTGATAGATGGACAAGTTTGCCAAATATGACTGCAACAAAGTAGTTCTCCCACCTAAAGACAGATATTTAAGCTTCCATAGGTCCAACTTAGTTTGGATCCTATGAAAGACAATATCCCAGGCAGAGATGGAAGTCGTTCGTCAAAGATTGGCAATCCCAAGTAGGTGATAGGGAAATGGTCTACTTTGCAACCCATAGCAATCACAAGACCTTGTACAACATCCTCCCCACAGTTGATACCATTCATGGAAGTTTTATAGAAATTAACCTTACATCTAATGGTTGCCTCACAAATATTAAAGGTGGCAATATTTTTGACCTGAACCTCATCAACATCACAAAAAAGCAGAGTATCATCGGCATACTGCATATGAAAAACTTTCACCCTACCATTCCCAATATTTAATCCACTAAAATGATCTCTATCCTCAATATTTTTAATCATCAAACTGAAACATTCAATATAAAGAGTGAAGAAAAAGGGAGATAGGGAGTCACATTGCCTTAACCCCTTAGAAGCTCTAAACAAACTAATAGGGCTAAGCTTAAAAAGAACAGTGAAGTGTGCTGAAGAGAGATAACCAAATATCCAACCCCTCCACTTTTGGCCCAAACCCCATCTTTCTCATAATTTCAAGGAGAATACCATATTCTACCCTGTCATATACTTTTTCCATATCTAGTTTGATAATAATCCCGGATCTTGGCTAAGTATTCTAGAGTGAATATACTCCTGTGCTATCAGAGTACTATCAGTGATTAACCTATCTTGAATGAAAGCTGATTGAGGGCCTGAAACAACAAGAGAGAGAACCACTTTAAACCTTTCAGCCAAGATTTTTGCTACAATTTATACAAGTTTGCAAACAAACTAAGGGGCCTAATATCACCCAAATTAGCAATCAACGACTTTTTAAGAATCAAAACAATATACGTTGAGTTCACCCCCTTAAACAACCCACCCATCCTCATAAAGTTGCACACCATTTCTAACAGGCCCTGACAAGTTAGGCTCCAAAGCTTTTGGAAGAAAATCAACCATCAGGTCCCGGGGCCTTATTTCCTGACAAAGAAAAAACATCACTTTTAGGCTCATCCAAAGATACCTCAGCTACAAGCTGAACACAAAAACCAGGGATGAGACATTTAAATGGAATCTCATTTAACCTTGGGGTAAAGGACACTTTTGAGGTGAAGGCCCGTTTTAAAATGATCTACTACTGCCCCTTCAAACGCATGACGATCATTAGGATCAACACCTGGGATATTACTACATGAGATATCATTCTGCCTTTTACGAGCGCTTGTAATAGCATAAAAGAATTTAGTATTGCGGTCCCCTTCTTTCACTTCTTTCAACCATTTGTAATGGGAACGTTGTTTCCAATGAATTTATTCAACCCTCCTTAAGTAAAAAAAAGACTTAAATTTAACATTTCTATCTAAACACATCTCTTCAGTCAATACACCTGGTTGCTGAATATGGATATCCATCATCTCTAAATCAAGTAAAAGTCTCCTCAATTTTTTATTTAACCACATATATGTTATTCCTCTTTCATTTGATCAATCTCCTTTTTATCTCAATAAGGATTTTATGTAATTGAAAAATCAACTGATCCCACTGAAATGGTATTTTCCTAATTATAGCTAATCAAATCAACCACTTATTGCTCTTCCAACCACCCAATCTCCAGTTAAATGGTTCAGGGCCCAAAGAACACACTTTAGAAGTCAACATAATTAGGGTATGGTCAAACAAAATCTTAGAGAGAGCCCGGACAGAGGTTAGGGGAAAGAAATCAAACCCATCAGGTGAGGCTAAGAATCTATCCAATTTAAACATAGATGGATGAACCAAACTAATATTAGACCAAGTGAAACTCGTTCCTAAACTAGATCCCAAGAGAAACCTGAAATAGGTCCAATAAAACCAACTAACAAAAAGTTAATAGCCCCTGAGCCCCAAATTTCCCACACCCCAGTAAGTGTGGGGTTGGGCAAATTGGTCTTCTTGTAGAATCAACGCGTTTGGCTTAAACATAGAAACTAAAAATAAAATATCATTTTTTTGTCTCGGTTACCAGACCCCTTGCATTCCAAGATAAAATGATCATTAAAAGGGAGATTTAGAAGTCGAACCTAGACCTTCCACACAAGGTCTAAAATAGACTTCCTCCAGCATTAGGACCTAGTCCAAAGCAGCATACTCTGAGAATGAAGTAGCTTCAGAAGAAACACCACTGCTCAACTCAAATCACCTATTGTTCCTCACGAGACACTTCCCTTGGCTTCGAGGTACTCTTGATGACACCTTTGGATTCCAAACGAGCAAATGATCTCGTACCAACAACCAACACCTTTTTTACTTTCTCCACCTTCTTCATTAGAGTCTTCAAAGAGGACACAACAGGGGCAGCACCATCAATAGGAAGTTTACCAGTGACTGCTCTAGCCCTCATCTTAGCCTTAATATCATCCACGATTACACACAAAGGGACATCAAAGTCCATAACCATGTCTTCCGTCATAGTCCACACCTTTGCCATATCACACTTCTCATCAGCAGCAACAACAACCAAGGGAAGAGGTGATGCTCAGGTTGTGATAGAACATACAACAGAGATTTTGTATCCAACTCCACCAAGGCAAAGTTAGACTCTAAGACATCTTCGTTCTTGTGCATCTCCAAGTTGTCCTCCAATGTGGCATGATCTTCCTCTGGATTCACTACATCAGCAACCTCCCCATCCGCAATCTCAAAACCCTAAACAGGGGCATCTAAATCCTCCATAGGGTCCAGTATAACCAAGGCTAAAGGGTCAATATCAAGAGGATCAAACTTGTTCATTGAGTGATTAGCTTGGCCTTTCATTGCAGCCAAATATAAAGGAAGAGGGTACATCTTGGAGAAGATAATGAATACCCAGAACCAGGCATAGGGAGACAAGCTTTTGGAAGCACAAAGCTTCACACAGAAACATAAGGAGATGATGATAGCTAAGACCGGGAGCTTTGGAAAGAAAAGGGAACCATGATGACAAGACATAAGGATGACGATATCCTTTTCCAAAGTAGGGTCATTATGATCTCGGGGAAGGCAACAAAATCTCACTCCACCACCTTTGCAAGAAGAAATTAAAGAAATTGGTGGATCCAAGGGTCTATAGGATACAATGTTGACCTTAAAAGTATAGATAGGGTCCACTTGCTTATCCTCATAACTGCAAAAAATGGAATTATCCTGTATCACCCCACTATCCTTGACCTCAAAGAAATGCTCCTTTTCAAACATGGGTGCAGAATAAGGAAACCACCCTGCCATATAGGATGTATTGATCTCTTTCCCATATCCATCATTATTGATGCATGGGTGACTCCCAATGTACCCAAACTTGTCCACAACAGTTAGATTTCAAATAGGGGGTGTGCCAGCTAGACCATCGAGAGAATTATGAATCAAAGACACCTTCCAACCACCCTTCAACAACTCCTTCACTAAAGACGTAGAGAACATTGGAAAACCCATAACTGAAGCAGAAAACCTACCAATCGGAATCCATATCTTGCAAATTTTTAAATTTTGAAAATCATTTTTCCTCCCAAGGGTGCCGTTATAGAATTTTTTCATCTCCTTTCAGTGTGGTTTCTGGTCATTTACAAGTGGAACTAAAACTTCCGACGGCTGAACCACAACTTTTCGAGGTGCAACAACATGCCAATTCTCATCAATGTCAATCTTCATAGTTGTTTCCACTACCTTAACAGCCTTGGCAACATCATCACACTTGACAACAATCATGAAAGATTGTTTGCCCAGCTTCAAACAAATGACCTCAGGAATATCTAAACCAGCAAGCCTCCAAATTTTAACTCTAATAAACGTGATATCCTTCCCCAAAAAAGAATCCCAATTTAGATCACAATATTCCCCACAATAATTAACAATCCTTTGGATAATCTTCAGATTCCAAGCATGGAAAGTAATGCCCCCAAAAGAGACCCTCACAATTTCTCTTTGAGCAAAGGAACCATGAGCCACTGGGGACCAAAGATCAAATGAGAGTAATTTGCCTCTCACCCTAGGAAATCTATGGCGAAGAGCATTACGAACATCCTCCTCCTTAAGCAAACAAGCGACCTTGTTTATATAAAAAACTTTCACCTCAGGAGCACAAGAAAAGCCCATCCCCTTTTAGACCAATCATCCAAACCAAATGTGTCATTAGAAGGTAGTGAGAAGGAACCCACCACCACCAGTTTCATCGTAGACAGTAGATCCTATTAGTCCTAATAAAAAACATCAATAAACAAAAAATAAACAAACAACTTACTTGGATCTGTCCTTAAATCACACGAGGGACTTAAGGTTCCATACCAAACCCTATAGACCAAGCCATCTGGTGACATGTTACCTTGAGAGTCCTCTTTGGTGAATCTCTTTCACCTGTTATCCATCATTCACTCTGTCTTTGTATTTAGAGTGGTTAACCTCTTTTTATATATTTTGTAACTCTCATATTCATGGTCTATAGGAGTTGAGATCCAAGTATCACTCCTGCCTTAATTCCCTTAAGTTTAGCTAATTAGGATTAACAAGTTGTTACCAAACTTTTAATCTAATATAATAGTTAATCCTATATAATGAGCTAAACTTGTCATTAGTGCACTAATGACTCACATGATAGGATGTCATCCAAATATTTCAATAATTTTGATAAAATATATTTAGAAATTAAATAATTTTGTACATCTATAATATAGAAAAAAAAACAATTCTTACAAAGGATCCAAACATATCACTGGGTTTTTCCCCTAGTGCAATATCCTATAAAATCTCCAAAATGGATCCTAGTATATGGCATTGCCTCATGTCAACCACACAGGATTTCACATATACTATACAATATGACTTTACATCATTATTGAAAATTAAGTTCCCAGGATAACAGGGCCTGATAGGCCATATTTCCAACAGATCCGACACCACAGATGGATTTAAGGACAAACACGGACAAATAGAACCAGTAGAACCATTACCTTCAAAGATCTCCCCATTCTCCAACTCCTCCATCTGACTTGTCTAACTTTATTAAATCCCAAGAGCACATGCATTGAAATGAACAATTTTATGCATAAAATATCTTAGAACCCCTTTTTTTTTTCTTTTTTTTTTTTTTCTGTTTTTTTTTACAGGGGGAGGAAATCTCAAATATCCATTGACATGCACTTCATCAGAAATATAAATAACATAAAAACAAAAAGCTATACAATTCTTAAGTTTCGTGAAAAGTGATGCTTAGACTATTAGAGTGACAATATTGAGGTATGCACATTCACCCAAGAAAGGTTGATAAATACAAGGACGACTAAATTTATAAAATATAGCCTAAAGTCTGTCATACATGACGCTTTATTTTCCTACTAACCATCTTGGTTTTAACATCAATTTCAGAATTTTGAATACCCAAAAGCTACAAATCCCAATTTTAATGAAAGATACTCATAAAGCTCTTACTTTGAAATGGAAGATGAAATTGTTCTATAAAGAAGCAATACTCAACCGACGGCATTTTGCAATATATTTTTGGGTTCAGACATTAATGGCTTTGAGAAAATTGCTTTAAAAACAGGGATAAAGAAAAAACTCACGAAATTTCAATAGCCAACTACCCACTAATAGATTTATGCAGTAATAAGTAGATTTATATAATATCTAGCAAAAATCTCAAATTGCAAACTTACTTGTGTGCTTGCGGAGGGATTAAACAAGCCAACCTTGTATATTTTCAGAAAATATGTAAAAACTTATAAAAATTAAAAGAGAGATAATGGATAAATGATAAGAGAGATAATGAGTCCTATTCGAAGCAAAACACTAATGAATGAGAGAGAGAGGTGCGTCTAGTTAGTCAGGGAGTGGGAGGGAAAAAAGATCTCAGTGCTGAGAGAGTGAGATGAGAGAGAGAGAGAAAGTGAGCGGGGCTGTAGTCAGGTTAGAGTGAGAGTGGGGAGGGAAAAGATATTTGGGTATTGAGTGCTGAAAGAGTGAGAGAAATAGAGAGAGAGGTTTGAGAGAGAGAGAGAGAGTTTGTGTTTTGAGCAATGGTTTAAAAAACGGATCGATGCCCTGGATTGGACACCCAAAAAACCGTTCGGATCGGTGAATCGGCGATCCGGATAGGGAGTCGGTTGAATCGGTCGGATTAAGTTTTAAAAAAAATCCAAAAAAATTATTAAAATTCATTATAAATTTTGTTTTTTAAGAATTCAATAAGAACTTGGGGTACTACATTATTAAGTTTCATTTTATTTTATCAATATGCGAATATTGAGATGTTCGTTTCTTGTCGTCAAATATTTATTAAAATCTAACTAAAGACAATATTATATATTGAAATTAGAGTTATTGGTATGTATTTTATTATTTTCTCATCATTTTACTATACAAATAAAAATAAATTTGAATTTTGTCTTATAATATCATCTAATTTAAAAATCTAAAAATTTAACTATAAATTATGAGAATCGGACAAATCAGCAAATTTTGTCTCAAAATATTTTTTAAAAAATCATTATGAATATTTAAAAATAGTGTTCTTTTAGTTTCTAAAAGAAACTAGAACTGATGCATTATGTATTCTCATTACTTTGTAAAAATAGATGAATATTGTGACACTGTTTTTCTATCTGGATGTCTGTATAATTATTAATTATAATATTATAATAAACATGATTTCAAAATTATTAGAAAACGATTCCATTTTTGTTTTTTTTTGGGTAAGTAATTTCATTTCGTAGGATTAAAAAGAAAAAAAACTATAAATTTTAATATTATGATATTACAACAAAACAAATTACCCTAAAAAATAGAAAAAATAAAGATAATAAAATTAAAAAAAAATAAAAAAGCGGCTTATTCATTGCTCGACATTGCCACAATCCAATCATGTTTATTTCTATGACAAAAAAAAAAAAAAATGGCATCAAGTAGAAGAAGAACTAGCTAGAGAAAAATGACATAAGTCTTTCATCGCACTTGAAAAGCAAGCAGGGATAGTCGCACATTTGAAAAATAGCCACATAAAACTTGATCTATTAGCCCATATATAGAGTCCTGTGCTAATTATGGTGGTGGCGTGTAGGTAGGTACTTGCGGTAGAAGTGTAAGAAAGTTATATTAAAATAATGCAAACAGCAGCTCCAGGTACGTGTTAGAAAAGGAAAGTTTTACATTAAAATAATAAAAAAATCTAGTTCTTTCGATCCCGATATATTATTAAATTAAGATCGTTTTGGATGATATCCAATCCGGATTGGACAATTTCGATCTGGATGGGTGATTTTTCAAACACTGGTTTTAAGTTATATATAAATAATGTTTTGGATGATTGACGGAGATTTAGAGGCATGGAAATGATGCTGTAGAAAGGGAACAAATTAAGTTTTTGTTAGGAAGTGAGATTGTGGAAAAGTAGGCCTCATTTCCATAATTTTGATTTTCTTGATTTTAAGTGCCCTAGTCATTAAGCAATCCAAATGATAAATTTTGGTAATATCTAAGATATAAAAAATGGATGCCCCAAAATCCATGTATCCAAACGGTCCCTGAGAATCACTTGATTATTATTTTTCCAAACAAAGTTTTTCTGGATTTGAGTTCTTTTGCAATTAGACCTACTTGTCCAACAATTGGATGATCAACATTCAATTTTGGGATGTTATATTAAGCCCAAATGCGTTTGAATTTTTTATTTTCTTATTTTTTGAGGATAGTAACTAGGTTAAGGTGAAAAAAATCCATAAAACTTAAAATCCTAATATATTATTATATTAAAATTTATCAAAAAAAATAATAAATTGAGGATATCCTCTAATTGAAGATATCCTAAAATATTATTATACAATAAACGAAGTATTTCTACGTGGCACCACCGCCTATAAAAGATTTTTTTTGGGTAAGTACCCACATGTAAAAAACTGTGGCTGCTATTTCTCATTGTCAAGTCTAATGGATGGCCAATGTAGCTTCATTTATAATGTCATTGAGCATCATAGCGCAATCAGACGTTGTTTAAACTTTATATTGTATTTGAGTTTTATTTTTCATTTTCAAAACTATTTGTACATGAAATTTGTGACATATGCCCACTTCAACTAATAAAAATATGCAAAATATTATTTTTTAAATAGGTGGCCTCTAATAAGAAGTATGTAAGCTTGAATTTAATGTGAAAATGATTTCTTTAAAAAAGAAAAGAAGAAAAATACAATGTTTGGTACATCACATTATCACTTAAGTTGTCCCAAATGTCTATTTGGATTCGATGGAGATATTTTGGTGGGTCTTATATTAAGATTTCACATAAAATACTCTTTGGAAGCAATATGAAGTTCACAATCACAATTTTTTTTTAAAAAAAGTAGATGCCAAATATCAATGTCGGCGACATTGATGATCCCACTGTAAAGTCAGTAGGGATAATCGATCATCAATGTGATATTGATCACCCCACTTGCCAAAGCGCAGGCATGTGGGGACTGGTTGAGTTGGTGATCGCTCCTTTAAAACTCCCGTATATTCCTACCTCCCTTTGCATAAATACATGCGCTCCACCATTTAGCAAACAAATCCATTTGGGTGAGAGATTAGTGTCCTCAAGAGCCCCGGTGCATTTGAGAGAGAGAGAGAGGGAGGATGAAGGCATGGTTTCCTTCTGTGTCAATGGTAGGTCAACAAGTGGCCTTTGGGATCTCAAACGTCCTGTGCAAGGCTGCCTTCGAGAGCGGACTCAATTTTTATACCCTTATTGTATATAGGCAAATACTAGCCACTCTTTTGCTATTTCCTGCCGCTTATCTCGTAGAAAGGTAAAACTCCTCTGCTATTTCCCAGTGTTTTGTCACAAAAAGAAAATAGGGACAATCCTTCGGCCCTGCCCGGCCCGGCCCGTTTGGGCCTGTCTTAAAAGAAGTAGTATCTAGCCCTATGTATCCTCCGTCACCTAGAGCCCAACCTCAAAAAATAAAAAAAAATAAAAAAAAAAAAACAAAGGAGAAGTCTCATGCTTACCCCTATGTATATGTTTTTTTAGATAATTTAGTGGGAAAGATAGGCCCCATCTGTTTTTTCATAAGATTGGAAACCACAATGTGGTGAGTAGGTACCACCACAACGTAACCCCTTTCCTAACTTTGTATATGTTTGAAAAATAGATAACACCCTATGTTTGAAAAGTGACCATCCTAGTTAATCAAATCTCTGGGATTTTGTTGGCTTGCTCATACAGAGAGTTTCAATCGTGTTTTCTTTTATATTATTTTGGCTCCGTTCTTGCAAAACCACCATATCATTGAACTGCAAAATACAACGTGTCACTGATCATTTTCTAGCTCTATACAAAAACATGGTTTTTTCATCAATTTAGCAGCCTTTGTTGCCTCTTCAACAGAGGGATCCTGGGTTCAATCCGGGGCTGCCCTTTTTGAAGGCCCACATGGACTCGGCTAAGTCCCGAAACATTGCATTGAGCTCTGGTTTGAAGATTTGATGAAAGATATACAGACAAGAAATTGCATTCATTTTGAAAGGTTTGTGATTATGTAGGAAGAGCCGCCCATCTCTAACAAAGCGTTTGAACCTTCAATTGTTCTTGTTGGCCCTCTGCGGGATCACCATACAACAGAATGCTTACTTTCGAGGACTGTCGTACACCACCGCAACAGCAGCGAGTGCCTTGGGAAATCTATGCCCTGCATTTACTTTTGTACTTGCAATTATATTCAGGTATTGCACTCTCCATGCCTCCTCTCTTTTCTATATTATGTATTTGTTTCTTTATTTGCTATTCTTTTCAATAAAACGTCCATGGTTTTTCCTATGTTTTTTTTGTATGGATTTTGATCTGCAACTCTTGGTTGCATAGGCGCTTACGTGTTTTTTGTGAAGATTGGGTAGAGATTCCACCTTTTGCTAATGATTCATGACCCACTACCAAACACTACAAAAGTACAAATTAAAAAATACTACTATAATGACAAGTAGGAGAGTAAAGGAAAATATTTTAATTTCAAAAGAAATTAATGTTACATGTTTAATATAGATGTAAGGAGGTGGATGAAAACGAAAATAGAAATTAAAGAGTGAAAGAAATATTCAATATAATTGTAGAAAATTTATCTAAAATTAGATAAAAAAGTAAATAGTTCAAATCACATGTGTAGTTTGATATACTTCCCATAATCTACATACTTATGTAGAGTTTAGGTGGTTCTTAAAAATCACTATTTTTACATCACAACAAATATGTCAAAATATTGGAGTTATGAATATTTAGAATTTTTGTGAAAAATTTGGAAATTGATCATAAGCTGTTTAAAATGGAAAATCTGCTAGAACAGTACCTCAACTTTTATGGTTTTAAAGCTATTAAAAAAGGAAAATTTCCCCTAAATGAACAATAATTCTCAATTTCCATTCCTACCATTGAACCACATAAAAAGGAAATAAAAATTCAGAAATTGATCATAAGCTATTTTTAATGGAAATTTTTGTAGAACATTACTTCAACTTTTGTATTTTCAAAGCTATTAAAAAAAGAAAAGTACTCATAAATGAACACTACTACTCAATTTATATTTGAAATCTCATTGGGGCACACCTACAAAAATATTTAAAATAATTTTTTAATAAAATATAATGACAAAAATACCCCTAAAATCTTTCAGGGGTATTTTGGTCATTTTACTTTATTGAGAATATTTGTTTTATATATTTTTGCAAGTGCAAGTATACTAGAGAATTGGATGCATAAAATTTAGAGTCAAATTTTTTTATATAAAAAAATTAAAAATAAAATAGTGTAGAGAGATGACATTGTTATTGAGACAATCTTAACATTCCATTCAGAATGGACGGATGGATAAGCGGAAATATATAAGTTTTATGTTATAGGGGAAGCGTAAAAAGCTTGCCCTTACTAAAATAAAACAAATCTAGTTATTTAAAAATTAAAGAAAAATACATTGGAAAGACTAAATTGTATTGTAGACATTGCAAAAACTCTTTGAAAATTAGTCATATCATTGTTTAATTTTTAAAGAGAGAGAGAGAGGGTAGGTAGAGAGATATATAGATAATTAATGGGTAGGAAGTAAGGTAGGGAAAAGGTAATTTAGCCTGTAAAATATTTACTTTTTAATTGGGGTCAAAGCAAGGAAAAACAATGACCGGGTTATGGGTGTGACACTAAAAGTATTGGGGGTAGAATGTCGGGATAGCAATGGGTCGGGTTTGGTTGGACCTGAACCTAGACCCGAATGTATTCGGGTCTTGATTTTGGACAGTGACATGACCCCGTCGGGTCCAAAAGTTGGATTCATACCCGTACCCGTCAGGTTCTGGGTCTATCCTGTCGGGTTCGGGGTTTGTTCGAGTCCACTGCCACCCTCACATGAGTTTCCTTTTTTGTAGCCTACAATAGTGAACAATAGAGAATTGATTTTTGAAGGGGTGGGCGATTAGATAGAGAGGGAGATACATTCGAGATCCAAAGTGACAACTATATGTCTCTAAGAAATTGAGAGATGGAGAATTGTAGAGAGGGAGGATGGCGATGGGGTTTGGCAGTTTGGGGAATCAGGGGAAGACGAAAAGTATTGAAACAATTTTAAGGTTGGGGCTTTGGCTTTTGGGTAAACTAAAAATTCAAGGCCGAGTACCCATTGGGGCGGATATAGCAGGACCTGTATCCGGACCTGGGACTATCCAGGTATCCTTTATTGGACCAAGACCCTACCCGCGGGTCCAAAACTTGGACCCATACCTGGACCCGTGTCGGGTATACCCAGCAGGTATGGGTTGGGTCCAGGTCCATTGCCACCCTAGTAGAATGTCTACAATGTTTATTTTAGGAGGTATCCATAATTTTCCAAAAAAAAAGAAGAAGAAGATAACACAAGGGAATATATTCTACAAAGGCAAATGAGCATCTAAAGCTCAACTCTCAACTCCGCAATTCTTGTTGGAGACTGATTTTCACAATGCTGAAGAATACAATATCTTTGCAAGCGTTAGATACACTGCTCAAATTACAGCACCAACATAAGAAAGAGATTTATTTAACATTCAAAAGAAAAGGGAAAGAAAGGGATTAAAAGAACTCAAACACTGGGAACGATTCAAACAAAATGAAATGGGACGGTGGAAGAAATGAAGCAATCTTGAAGAAACAAATTGAAAGCAAAACGTAGGAAAAATGTTTGTTGAAGAGCAAAGAATGAAGGAAACTCACCACTGAAACAAATAATAAAATAGTTATTTTTCTTTTATTTTTGGTTAAACCCTGTTTATCTTAAAAAATTATCTGACATTTTTTGCCCATTCGAATGCAGGATGGAGCGGGCAAGATTGAAAAGTCCTCGGGGCCAGGCCAAGATATTGGGTACACTAATTTCCTTAGGAGGAGCAATGATTTTCATCTTTTACAAGGGCTATCTATTCCCACCTCTAAGAATCCCATTCATAAAAATTGACCACCATTATTCAATTTCTACTGGTTCAAGAAATGGTGTAGGAGAGTGGGTTAAAGGTGCCTTCTTTGTGGTCCTTGGTATCGCTGCTTGGAGTTTATTTCTCATTTTCCAGGCTACAGTGTGCAAGGCTTACCCTGCTCCTCTTTCTATGACGGCATGGATTTCCTTATTCGCTACTTTGCAGTCACTTGCAGTCGGTTTGATCTTGGAGAGGCGGTCAGCAGCATGGAGACTTTCATGGGATGTCAAGCTATGGACCATCTTGTACACGGTAAGGCTAAAGTTATGTTGGACCTCATCCCTTCAAGAAAAGTTTATAGCAAGTTGAAATTTTAGTATTGAAGTAAGATGCACCTCAAAAATTCTATAGAGGAGAGTACTCCAGCATTGGAGAACCCCCCAGCCGGTCATCTTGACCACGAGATGCATGGACATTAAGGAATAAATAATTTTAAGTCCAAACAATAGTACATCCTGTAATAGGTTGTCTAGTCTACCTATTTTTTTAGGTTTTCAGATATTTATTGATCACTCGATCTATAGTATTTTTGAAATTTTAAATTCTATAGCTATGGATGAATATAGATTTTCAAGCTATCGTATGGTTTTTGATACCGAAACGAATTTTCTTAGCAAATTTAGAAGTGTGCCGTACTTCTATAGTATATGAAAGCAGCCCTATACAAACCTCACCTTTAAGTTAAAGCATATTTTGAATTGGAAAAAGTACATGGTGCGTAAGGGGGTCACAATTCTACAATATCTTCCCTGACGCATTCGACATCGATCGTGTAGATGGATGCCAACCGTTGTAGCCCTCCTAGATTCAAAATTAGGGGTTACAAATGGGCAAAAACTTTATATGCTTTCCCAACAACGTAAAAGTTTTATGCTTCCCCTTATTCAACTGTCCATTATCAATGGAGAGCTAAGATTGTCTTAAAAACAATATTACGTCTCTATACTATTTTATTTTGAATTTTTTTTCTATAAACTATTTTGATATTAAATTTTGGACGTCTATTCCTCTAGTAAACTCGCACTAGCGAAAAATATAAAAAATTATTTTCAATAAAAGAAAATGATAAAAATACCCATCAAAAAACTATTTTTAATATTTTTTATAGGTGCGCCCCCATGAGAAGATGATATGTACCAAATTTCATATTCATACAATTTGTATAAAAAAAACTAAAAATAAAATACTTTGAGATGTCGGATCTAAGATCAAAGGTGAGTGATTCTTTATCAAAATTGGATGGCTGGATGGTAGGGGGAGGATAGAACTTCTATGCTTTAGAGGAAGCATAGAAACCTTTCCTGTCAAAAATTACATTAAAAAATCTCACCTTTTATTTTTATAACAGCCTTTTTTTTTTTTTTTTTTTTTTTTTTTTTTTAAGATTCATGCTTATCATGGTGTAGATTTTCAATTTAAAAAATTTTAGATCCAAAATCTAGCTTTAAAATGGAATTTGTAGAGTGGATTATTTAAATAGATGAGACGGGGGGCTCATAAAAACCTTCTCCTTTACTTTGGGATTCAAAAGAAACTCGTCAAGGTTTTTTATGACAAATGTGAAATAGTTTGAATCCTTGACCTCTAGGGGCTCATAGAAACCCTCTCCTTTACTTTGGGATTCAAAAGAAGTTAGTCAAGGTTTTTTATGACAAATGTCAATAGTTTGAATCCTTCACCTCTATCACCCGAATTCATAATTTTTTTATTACCATTGATTAATACTTTTTTAAAAAATATTAAAGGGCAATGATTATATGCAATGGTTGTGTGGTAATATGATGCAACAATCTTCAAAAGTCATGTTATGACTATGTGTTTGATCCAAAATTTGAAGTATACACTTTTTTCATTCTAATGAACAATCATAAAAAATAAAAATTTGAAAACACAACTTAGAAAGTATTGTTTTAGCCCAAATAATATAGGTCGTTCATTTTAGTAAGATGCTTAGATCTAGGCCTTAGAAGAAGTTTTTCATTTCCAATTTTTTTGGATGGCTTTATTACCATTAGATGAACAATGAGAAAAAAGAAAAAAATGATTTTGAGTTTATAAAGGCTAAGATCTTGAAGTTCACTAAATGAATGGTCTAGATTCGTTTTTGGAGGGGACTCATTTTGACCATTTTTAGGGTTCAAGTTGAACTTTTTTTTTTGGGATTGATTATTATGATGAAGAGAGTGCATACAAAATTTTGGGTCATACATATACCACAAATATAGTTTTCTAGAAGTGTTGTTGCATTATACTATGATACAACCTTTGCATGAAAGCATTGCCCAATATTATAATATTTACTATTTACGTTTAAAAAAAAAATTGGAGAGAAAAAAGTTATTTTTCAACGGATTACGAATAATTCCCCTATCTGCAAGATATTAGGGGTTGCTTTTCAGAGATTTTAAAAAGAAAAGCCGAACATTGGAGAATTGCCTCCTCCCATCTCTATATTAATTAGGGTTTTATAGCCATGAGATAACACACACAAAAAAGAAAATCTTTTTTCAATCGTTCTTGAAAAACCCTGGTTCTTTGTGATATACAGTCTAATGAATGTTGCCCATCAAGATCTGAATTTGTTTGGATAGTTCTCATCTCCTTCTCAACAATTTGTGATTGGTACAAGGAGGTCATAATCATTTTTAGTTATTAGATGTCATATAATATGAAAGTTGACAGCATATGTATAGCCATATTAAGAAAAAGGGCTTAGTGTTGGTCTAATGTTAAAGGCATCAGACTGGCCAAATTCTTATTTATTTATTTTTAATACAATATGATGTTTGCAACATTAGACTTGGTAAAAAAATGAAATAAAAAAAGGCAAAAAAGAGAGGTGGGTCAACCCTTTAAATTACCAAAAATTTGGACCATACCAAAATTATAATTAATAAATAGGGTTGCTAATGGATTGAGTGGTCCTGCTCGGTCCAGTCTGCTCAGCCCATTAAACAACAACTTGGGCCAGAAAATGTGGCTGAAGGATTGGCCCACCATGGCTCGTGGAAAGGCCCGGGGGACCTAAGACATCTTTGTGACAAGGCCGGCTTAGTTCAGCTCTGCCTAGCCCTTTCATTTATTGTTTTCCTTTCTTTTAGTTTTGTATTTAGCCCTATCTGGCCCAATCTTGAAGGCCAGGCCTAGGCCAAAGCCTTTTCAGGCTAGTCAAATCTGGTCAGGGCTCTGACTAGCCCAATAAGGACTAGAGCCAGGCTAAGGCTAGGTCTAGCATGGCCTAGGTCAAACCCATTGCTATCCCAAAAAATAAATGGGTCCATAATTTTTCCTTGAATTTTAAAAAGGAAAAAGTTTATATGAGGTTGCAACCTTACCTCTATAGTCCGGATGCACCTCAAAAATCCATCGGAAAAGGTAGTTTTAATGTTGAAAAACCCTTAGATTGATCATCTCGACATCGCGATGTATGACCATGAAAAATAAAAAGATTTTAAATCTAAAAAATAGTTCATTTTACAACATATTATCTACACCATCCATTTTCAAGGTTTTCATATGTATATAGATCTACTTGATTTTAACCATTTTTGAAATTTAAAATTTTATAATTAGATATAAAAATAGATTTTGAAATAATCCTAATAACCATTTACATCAAAATTATACACCATGATAAAATTTGAAGGTGTACCTTACCTCTAGAGCTACGGATGCATCCGTATGGCAACTGCACCCTTTTAAAAAACGAAAGATTGCACCATCCCTAAAAATTAACGGGTCCATAATTTTTCCTTGAAGTTTAAAAAATGGAAGATTGCACACATGGTAGTTATCACATGAAAATTCGGCTGCTTTTAACATTTAGCAAGAAATCTAGAATTTGACTTATCATAAATTGACGATAGAATACGGCAGCCGCAAGAGAGCACACTTGTTTTGACTCAAGTTTGCCGCTTATACGTGCCGTTAGGGGTCAATTACCCTATGAGCAGTAAATTATGAGCACCACCTCCACTTTGTCCTGGTTTTTTTTTTTTTTGCCCCCCTGTTCGGCATTTCATATGCCAGATAGGAAGAGGGTTAATTTTTTTTTTTAAATAAAAAAGCTGTCCGGTGTTTGAATTACAATACAGCTCTCCAAGGGATTCCTCTTATCAGGCGAAACTAGAGACGAAGAAGGCTTTCTAGAGATAGAGAAATAAAGAGGTTAGCACTTGGGAGGGGGAGAAGTTAGGGGAGAAAGAGAGGGCAATAGTAGTATAGAAAAGCTTGAGATAGAGGGAAACATGCAGAGACATAGAGATGTTGGATCTTAATAGAGGAGTTTTAGAGAGAGAAGGGAGTTGTTTTTGTAAGTGGTGGATACCTTTCTTGTTGCCCCTTTTGTGCGTATGTGGAATACTCATTTCAGAGGAGGCATTTTAGAGAGAGAAAGGAAGGTGCTTCACAAAGAGGATTTTTTGGAGGTGAGAGAAAGCTTCACCTCCTTGCCCAACCAACCCATTTAAAAAATCAACGGCTACCAATAAATTAAATTTCAATGTGAGCTGACACAGAGAAGGCATTTTAGACAGAGAAAAGGATTTTTTACATGTTTCTTTCTGATTCACAGAGGACATTTTTAGAGAGAGAAGTAGGGGTTTTATTTAGGGACACCAAGTGCCTTAGGGACATCAATCCCCATTTGGAGACACAGGATTTTAGAGAGAGAAATAAGTTTTTTTTTCCTTAGTAGGTGAGAAGTGTTGGGCTTATGTGTTCTTTAAAGGCTTTATGAGTGCTTGTAAAATGAAATAATATAGCAGAACATGAACTCAATGGGAGTGTGGTCCCTTGTGAACCATACTAAACAAATGATGTTTGCTAATACTGGACTGTGCTGACGATCTAGGTCAGTCAGTTGGAAAACCCAAGGTATCTGGGCATAGAGAACAAGCCAAGAAGGATTTTGGATTATCTCTTGATGAGGTTGGAGGTTATGCTTGGATGAATGAGCCGAGGGACTGTGTGACCCTTGTGTGTGATAGTGGGTGTATAGAGATGAGGGCCAAAACCTCATCCATAATCCATCACACGACATGCATATCGATAATCCATCACGACATAGGGTGAAACGTATGCATGTCCGAGAGATACTCCTATACGTCATAAAGCTGTGGTCGCATAAGGTCTTGGTGACCTTGACTCTTCTCTAGGGGAGGATATGAAATCTACAGACTGATATTGCGACCCCATGACTCATCAACCAGACTTTGGTGACCCGCTAATGAGCCCCTGATTGGATTGTGGGTCATGAGAAACACTTGGTCGGTCTGATAAAGCAAGTATGATCCGTAGTCCACAGTTGAAAGTGGAGTGTCACATGATTGGTAATTCAATTCTTAAACCATATGGATCTATTTTCCATCATATTAATTTAATTGTATTTGTTTTATGATAGAAATTGTTTTAGAATTATTATTTGAATTTTTATGAGTCTTTTGATATTTTATTTATAGTTTTTGGATTTATAAAAATAAAGTTATTGATTTTATAAAAATATAAAATTCAAATAATATTTTAGAAATTAACTTGTTATATATCATGGGAGCCCATAGTGCACATGGGCCCACCACGTACCATGTGGGTAGGGCCCACACGTGCCACACATGGGTGGCATGCCCGACCTCTTGGTTGTTTGCTTTGTTGTCAAGTTATTCAAATTTAGGAAATGTATCTTGTGGCATGTGATCTAATATTAGATATGAAAAAGATTGACAACAACTTATCCTAAATATTGAAAGCGTATCTTGAATTGACATATCTTTGAATAGTATGAAAAAGAATATGCTATTTTATCGAATGAATAATATTTAAATAATATTCAATTTATTTAAATATACTGATGGGAAAATGGCTTAAGGAAAGGGGGATAATAGTCAAAGTGCCTTCCATAATGTTGATGGCCCATTTACGAAATAGATGACTCAGATCTCTCACCCCACAAGTCACATTGATCAACAGTTCATATTCAATCTCAAAGAAGAGACAAACTATGAGAAACCCTAAACCTAATTTTTCTCTATAAATAAGGGTGTACCCTCTCTTTATTCTCTACACTTTTCTCTCTCCCACAACTCTCTCTCTCCTCTATCTCCCATAAGGGCATGCCCCACTCTCTCTCCTCTGGGTCTCTCTCTCTCCAACTTTCTCTCTTAATCTTCTCTCTCCTAAGCTTCTAAAGGGGCACACCCCAACCCTAGGTCTCCCATTTTTTCTCTCATGCTTTATAAATACTAAGGGTTGGGAAATTAGGAGTAAGCCTAGAGATTTAAGGGTGAACATTTAGCTTGGCCGAAATTTGCTTTTTCGGTTTGAGATTGAAGCTAAACTGTTGATCCCGTGCCATCGAATGTTAGTGACTCGGTGTGGGGTGTAATAAACCTGGTTGAGGTATTTTTCGGCACTCTTTTTTTTTGTTTCTTGCTATATTTAATTATATTGATTTTATATTCCCAAGCATAATAATTGTGGATATTTTCTTTGTTTAAAGAAAATTGGTTTAATGACATCAAGGTTTTTAAGGTTTTGGATTTGTTAGTTTTATATTATTTGAAGTTAGAATTATTGTAAGTGATCTTTGCCAAAAGAAAAGAAAAAGACAAAAAAAAAGGTAAAAAGCAGAAAAAAAAAAAAAAATTTCTCCGACAAGATCGCATTAGTCTTTCTTTCAAGAAGCTCCTCCACTTGTCCTACCAAGAAGTTTCTACTAATCAATCCTCATTCTAGAGAGAGAAAGTGAGGCTTCATAGATAGGAAGCGCCTCCTCATATTAGAAATAGGGTCTTTTAGAGAGGGAGAGAAAGATGGCCTTTTAGAGAGAGGAGATCTTTTTTAAGTCTATGAGAAATCCCCAAATATCCTAATTTCTCTCTCTATGACCTGCACCCCCTCTCTCATATCCTAACCAACCCAAGGCTCGCACCCAAATGAACCCTCTCCTCTCCATAGCCCATCACCATCAACCCAAGGTAGAAACCTCTCTGGAAAACTACTCCCTCACCTCCCTAGAAAAGAGCAAGAGAAAAGAATAGAAAAGAGGGAGAGAGAAGCGAAAGTTTTAGAAAGTTAAATAGCTGTTTGATATTTTAAACACCGAACAACAAACTCACCGAAGTTTAAACGGATGCCCCTTATCCAATGTTTGTATTCCTCGGAGAGAGGGGCAATTTAAAAAAAATAATTTGCCACAGGAGGGGGGGAGGGTGCTCGTAATTTTGAGCAAATGAGTGCTCATTTGTTAATTGACCCCTCCCAATAGTGTCCGTGCGTAATTTGCTCCTTTCTTTACAAATCTACAAACTAAACCTTATGGTAATGTGCCCCAAGTCTATAGTGGACCAAATTTGAGAAACAAGACCTTTTTACATTTCCGGAGCAATCACCGCTTGCTTCAGCTTTTTTATGATGGAGTATACATAAGAGGGCCTAGGCCAGGGCCGGTCTGGCCCAACCCTTGTCCTTGTAGGGTAGGGCCAGGCCTAGCCTTGGCCCTTTTAAGGCCTGGCCGGGGTTGGCAAAAAAACAAATGAAAAAAGACAAAACAAGAAGAAAAGAGGGCCGGGACAAGGCCAAATGCAAATAAAAAAAAGACAAAAGAAAATCGAGAAATAAAGAGGGATGGATTGTGTCGAACTAGGCTGGCACTAGCCATAGCCCTAGCCCGGCCATCGGGGCCGGGCTGACCAGGCTGGGTCGGGCCTTGGCCAATTGCAACCCCTAAGTCAATGTGCCTTTGCCAATCCTATTTCTAATGCTAATAATTATTGGGTTATTCTAGAATATAACACACCGATGAATTTAGAATTTACGGCATCAATTTCTTTTACCATAACATGCCCTCATACTTAGAATTTACTACCCTAAATTTTTTTACCATAACATGCCCTCATGTGTTCAAAGATGGCCTTTAATATTAAATAGTTTATGTACTTTAAATATTAGACTTACAAAATAATTCAAAAATTAATATTAGACTTCAAAAATAATTCAAAATTAAAATATCAATTTTCAAAACTTTCAAGCAAATCATTATTAAATATTTTCCAGCAAACCATTATTAAATATTAATTTTTATTTTTCTAAAAGTATTTTCTTGTCAAAAATTTCGAAGTACAAAATTGTAAATTCACAATTAGTGTGGTGTATCCTAGAATAACCCTATTTTACCATCCTAATACATGGGAGGCCGAGGTAGGCAAAACTATAAACTACAAACAATAAAAAGTAGGACTTAAAAGAGAAAAAAGAAAAAGGGAAACAAATAGCCCTAAAAAATTTCTAGGCTTGCATTTGTAAGGTCGTCGGCCCGAAGACTTCTCAAGAGAAACTAGGGACTGGGCTCCCAATAAAAAAGAATTCTAATTTGAATTTTGGGAAATACCTGGTAATGGAAGCTTCAATAATAAGGGTATCTGGTTCCATATCGTATATCTATATCGTTAAATTACTAGGCCGGCCGGACTATTTTCAGGCTTTATCAGGCCTTGAGCCAGGCCGTCCCCCATCAGGCCCGGTGGGAGTCCTAAGTCATCGTCTTTTCCCAAGAACTTGGATACGTAAACACTAATTTGAAATGTATGTAACAGGGGATTGTTATATCAGCAATTGTGTACTATGCACAAATGTGGTGTATTGTAAAGAAAGGTCCGGTCTTCGCTGCCATGTTCTACCCTGTCATCTTAATCTCTGCGGCACTACTTTCAGCCATTCTATTTCTCGAGCGCCTTCACTTGGGCAGGTCCGTAATTTACCACTTTCCTATAAGCATAATGGAATATTATTTGGAAATGTAGTGAAATTATCTATTTCCTCCCTTGGTATACTTTTTGTATCTCAAATTTTGGAGTTGTCATCTTTACAACACATTAAATAGTCCCACGAAAAAAAATGAAAAAAAAGCCTAAACTCTATGTCCTAGAAAATATTTATGCCCCAAGATTGATTAGAAATTGTCCAATTTTTGAAGGGCTAGATTTCAGTATCAAAAAGCTTAAAATTCAAATTTGTTCTTTTAGAAATAATCATCTAGTAATTATTATGTATTTTCCAAAATTTTAGACTAAATAAATTCTCCCAAGTAGGTGTTTGGGGCGAGAGAGGAGATACACAGTATCTTTTCTAAGGAGCATCGTACATGAGCTCAAGAAAGCATACAAAGATACCATTTAATTTTTTTTTACCTGGAGGTTAAAATCACTCTTGTCGGTCAGATTTCAAATTAGGTAGATGTAATATTTCCATTGACTAGATAAAAATGTCTAAATAATAATAATATATATAGATATATTTTGAACTTTTTTACGCACACCAAGCCATCCTTTTATTATTATTATTAATGTTCATCCCCAACCATTTTATTTGACATTGAATGACTAAAAGTAATTATAATCACTTTGTAACAAAAGATAAAATATTTAATAGCATGCAATCCCATCTTATTTTGTTTTGCAAATATACCATGGCATTAGCACAAGGTTGTGCTAAGAATATCGCACCGGCTGAGCTCATTTATAGGCCATTAATTTTGTCAAGCTCTCCTGCCCCCAAGTTGAGGAGCGTTACTATTTGTTTCATTAAATATTTAAAGTTGTCAGAGCAGCTCTCATTGAAGGAAAGATGCAATAACGAAAGGACCCGGTTTCTATGTGGCAAGTCCGTATATGTGGAAATGCGGGCCTTTTAATAAATTTATTTTTTAGATGAATTTTAAGATATAATTTTTAAATATATGTAATCTCTAATATGGAGATCATGAATATGAAAAAATAAATAAATTTTAAAAACTAAAAATAATAATTCTAGTAAGAAAACATTTGGACAGTTAGTTTCTATTGTTTTTAGATGGAACACCTACTTGTATCCATCTTTAAGATGGATGCTTTGTACTTTCTTTCTGGACCGCATATGTAGAAATACAGTCCAGCACGCATGAAACAACTTTCAATAATGAAATATTTGAACGATTGTTTCGCGCGTGTTGAACCGCATTTCTACAATTTGCGGTCTCAAGGTATAAATCATCCATCTTAAAGATGGATCCAAATAGCTGGTCCATCTAAGAAGACTTGTAAGTAACTGACAAAATGTTTTCTTCATAATTATTAGTTCTAGTTTTCAGATTTTTTTCTTCTTCATATTCATGATCTCTAAGTTAAAAATTATATGTACTCTAAAAATTAGGATCAAATTATATTTAAAAAATATATTTATTGCCAAGCCCGCATTTCTATTATATGCGGGCTGGCTGCATGCTAACCGCATCCGAAATGTTTTATGAAATTTTTAGCTGGCGAATATTAAAACGGCCCAACTAAAAATTTACATGGAAAGTTTGGTCCAAGCTTAATCATGGGCTAAGTTGCTGGTAAGGCCAACCATGGAGTTTTTGCTGGTTACTCGTGCTCAAGCTTAATTAAAACTGAATCATAGCGGAATAGGTCTGCAAGTGATAGTTTAAAGTTAATTTCAACTCAAGAAACTTTGTATTTTCAATATTCAACCTCCTTCACATTTTCGTCTAATAAAATATAATGAGGAAGGAAGTTGAATTGGTTCTTGCCAACCCAACCCAACCCAACCCCTCCCCTATTGTTAGGGCTAGGATCTGGTAGTTCAACTGCGCCAGCCTTTCTAGGGCCTACTACCAGCCCTAGGGGCTTAGCTAGATGGCCTGCTTGGCCCTGGCACTTTTCGGGTCACGCTAGGCTTAATGGTAATTTTTTCATGAAAATCATAAGGAAATAAAAACCCCACCTGGATTAGGTTAGATAAGCTAGGCCTCCGCCCATCCCAGCCTTGCCCTTTGGACTAATAATGTTGGCGTTGTGTGGCCTTTCAAAGCCTTGACACTTTCGATATGTTATGATTCTTGACTCTAATGGGAGTTTAGGACCCAAAAGGAATTCGTGTGACTCGCCAGGTGTTATTGACTAGGGCTATGTTTGCCCAATCGCTGGCTTTTGTTCCCTACACACAAAATGTACACAATGCATCGGTTTTTGGTACCAAGAAGAAAAACCCAAACCTATCAATCCATTTTAATCTTTGAACCCCTGGTTGCCATCAAGGGAGTAGCTAGTAAACTATGGACGAAGCTGGTTTGTTTAAAAGCTTTCAAGTTTTGCAATTTTATTAAAAAAAGGTCTATATTTGTTGTCACTTATTTATGATTTGAATTTTTTCCTTTTCTTATTTTCTAATTTTTCATTTTCTGGTTGATTTTTATATTCTTGGTTCATAAAACCTGAATATACTGCCTTCAACCCGCCAAAGTACAATAGAGTTTCTCTGGTCCCGCCAAATGAAGGCGGCAGTGAAATGAATCTGTTCATATTGTATCACTATCCAATTAATGGGGCAATCAAATGGTTGCGCAGTGATTAAGAAAATCGATTAATGAAAAACCTTTGGCGGGACCCGTTCTCGCTCCATCACTATTCAAGTCAGTAATGAAGTGCGGTTACAGTGGTAGCATGTGACCTTCAACTATTGGTCCAGGACTTACCCAAAAAAAACTAACGGTCCAAGCTTCCATTCTCACTATACATTCGAAAACCACTTGCTATTCCCAAAAGAAAGGGTAGGGGCCTATAATCCCCACTAATCTACTCCAAAAAAAAATAAAAATAAAAATAAATAAAATAAAATAAGGGTCGTTGATGACGTTATGATGGCTATTATGTAGAGACTTAAGATCATTTTACCTAAAGGCATAGTCACTACACTGAAAAGTTGTTTCCTTATGAGCATAGGAAAATGCGCTTTTTGTTTAAAGAAATATATCACTGGTACGTTTGTGGTATACTAAGGGCCCGTTTGGTTCCCAATACGTGGGTCTCTCATGCCTCTGTCAACCCATCTCTTCTCACAAAGTAGATTTCCCTCTCTCTTTGGTCTTTCTATATTTTTGAAACCTCTCTATCCCTTTCTCTCCCTGAAAATTTATAATCTCTATCTCTATCTTTTCTAGTCTCTCTCCCACTCTATTCCCCCTTCTCTTTCTCTCTAACCTCTCTCTCTTTTACTACTTTATTTGTAACCACTTATCTCTCTGTAACCTTTGTCCACCCCCCCTCTCTCTCTCATACAGTGGATTCCCTCCACCCCCCTTCTCTTTCTCTATAACACAAAAAACACCTACAAAGTTTACCCTCAATCCCTTCTTTTCAATAAAAAATTGTTTCTAATCCTTTGGAGGGAGACAATGAGATAAATGGTTGATATGGATGAAATGTTTGTTGAGGATTGATGTATTGTATTATGAAGAAATAGATTTGTCAAGGTAGAGTCAAAAGGACGATTCCGGCGGGCTTGAGGCCCGAAAGAGTGTTAGCCTAGGTAGACTTGGTTGACTGGGCTCTTGTGGGGGTTCGAGAGCAGTAGCCTTCGAGAAAAATTTCGGATATCCGTACATGAGATTTGATATATTTGGAATTCTAGATATATCTGTATTTGGGGTATTTCGGTAATTTGTACCATTTATCTGGGACTTAATATATATTATTGCGACTCGATATACATCGTTGCGATTTGATATATATTGTTCCGATAGGGGTTTATTAAGGGTTAAGGAAAAAACGTTGATTTCTTGGTAATCAGAAAGAACAAAGATGTGTGAGGAAGATAACTATTGTAACCCTATTCTCTATTGCCAGTAAATAAGCTCTCATCTCCCGTGGACGTAGGCACGTTGCCGTACCACGTATATTTTTGTGTTGTGGTTTGTTGTCTCTTTTTTTTTTATTTGCTTGTCCTTTCTTGTTATCGTGGATTGTTTTTCGTTTCTACAATGTTGTGCTCAAAGATAATAACACTCGTATCATGTTTAGTAAACAAAAAGTCAATTACTAATTCAGATTTGGGCCACAAATTTAGTGAAATATTTGATGCGAAATATGTTTCATTGGTGTAACCCCGTTCAATTAATTTGTTGTTATTTGAGTTCAATTATGTGTAACAACATTAGAAATTGGAAGACAAACTCGACAATTTTAAAAACTTTCCATTTATTCTTCATTTGTACAAATTACAAAAAATATTGCAAAAATCCACCTACAATAATAATGTAAACACTATCTAAAAAATAATAAGAAGTACAAATACTGGGAATGGTAAATTTCTATTTTTGAAAAGCAAGGATACAATAAATTTATGATTTTATAAGATATACATATTCTAAGCAATGCAAACATTGGACACACATCTTCTAGGTCGCTTATTAAATGTTATCCTAACAACAAACACCCACATTCCATGAGATACCAATTCTAAGAGAGGTATCACCCATTTTCAAGGAACCAAATGGAGGGCTTTCCCAAGAGCTACATGTTCACCACTTTTCCATGAAACGAAAATGGGAAGGTGGCGGTCCAGTTGACCCACGAAACAAACATGTTCTTTGTTGTTTAGAATCATCTCTTGATTTTGCTTGATGTAGATCATAGTTATTAAGTGGGAAATTGAGAATATATTTCTAAACCAGTCTTAACACTGGTAATATACCAATTTTTGTTAGAAAAATCGGGTGTAAAAAATTAAGGCAAGAATATCAATATCCAAAAACTAGATAAGTTACATAATGCCGAATAATTCAAATTTAACAAAAAAAGGCAAGGTGAAAAAATAGGATATGTAAAGATTACATATGATAAATTTATGAAGTGTAGTTATTATAAAGATATATAAATTCACTGAACAATTGGTCTATGTTCTTACTTCGTATCACTCTCTTATGTGACTGATTGTCTGAATTTTCATTGAATGCAACAACAATGCTTTATTCAGTATAACAAAACAAAACTTACAATGATTTTCTTGAGAGTGTACAATAAAAAAGAATAACAATCCTAAACATAACCATTACATTAACAAACAACAAAAGGGCTTAGGATTACTAATAAAAGTAAAGACCCTCAATATTGGATAACAATTAACTACAAAATAACAACCAGCCCATCCAAATTATTTTGTTTTATACATTAATAAATAATAAAAATTCCAAAAAGGTGAAGTTAATCAGATTTCTTGTATATACAAACAAAATAACAAAAGATTTACTGGTATTGAACAATATGCATAAGCAAAGCAAATATTCAAACCTCAACCTAATTCCCATGCCCAAATCTTTGTTTGTGATTGAATCTCTCTCTCTCTCTCTTCGTAATGATGCTCTTGGTTTAGGGAAACATGATGGTTCCATTGAGTTATTATTCGGCTAATTCTATCGATTATCTTGAGATATATAGTTATTTTACAAGTTCTTTGAAATGGATATAATATTGTCTTTATTTTTTAAATAAAAATTTTGAATGGAATATACAAGTTAATAAGTTTTATGATTTTTTTTTTTCTAAATCTAGTTCTTAATTTAATCCTACTTGTGATTCCAGTACCAGAACTCGATGGTATCAAATCAATGAAAATAAATGATGTTTAAAGGAAGTCACAAGGAAGAGTTTTTCAAAAAGAAACAAAGTACACATTTACATGGGTTTCACAAAAAGAAAAATGTTCCAAGTGTCGGGGGACATATTGGTGTCCACCGAGGCATAAATCTTAAAGATGGATGCTAATGTGCGGTCCTTTCCAAAAAAAATAATGTTAAACGCAATAGTCAACATATTTCTTCATGCAATTATCAGTTTCTAAAATTTATTTTTTTTACATATTTACGATCTCCATATTAGAGATTATACATTCTTTAAGAATTAGGTCCAAAATCCATCTCAAATCATACGAGTCTTTGGACTCATAGAAATCTTATCCTTCATAAAACATGCAATATCTTAATGATCTTTGAACAACACGACATTTTTCAAAAAATATCTAAATTTGTTGTCTAAATATGATGTAGACTAATGTAATTTATCTGTAGTTTGATTGGAGCATGCGTTATAGTCATCGGCTTCTACTGCATTTTATGGGGAAAGAAGGACGAATGCCGGCACCGTACATCATTAGAAGACCCAAATCACAACTTGCAAGCAATTGAAGAACTAACGCCTAAGGAAATTGCTACCCCATGATTGGGTCCTGCTAATCGCACGTACTTTGATTCTATGCTTTATAAGGTCTCTTTGAATGCACTGCTTACTGTTGGTGTTTATGTTATAATGGTATTTTTACTTGAAATAGAAGAAAGTAAGCTTGAATTTTGTGTTTTACCTGGTGTTTGCAAAATCAAACAGGAATGGCTAACCGGACTTGGGCCTGGAAGCGGTTTAACCGGCCTAATTATTAAATTGGCCAAGTCAACCACTCTAACTGGACAAGTCTTGGGCGGTAAAAAAAGTGTTGAAAAAAAATACAAAAAAAAATCTACTAAAATATGAAAAGCATATAAAGAATTACTAAAATAAAACACATTCAAATGAAGTTGACAATTAATGAAAAAAATGGATATTAACCTATTTTATATTAACCCATTCTAAAATAGATGAGAAAATATAAAAGTGAGTATTAATAACCAATTTTTATTTTAATCTTTAGCATAATATAAAGAATATTTAAAAATACAATACAAATCAAATTCCTTATTTTTGAGAATTTATATATATTTTTTGAATATTTTTTTTAAATACCGATTGATCGCCCTAACCGCTCAAATTCAGAACCGACCAATGGCTGGTTCCTATCTAACTGAGCAATTAGCGGTTAGATCGAGCGATTTTACGAACAATAGTTTTACCTTGTTTTCAACAGGGTTTTGGCTCTTTGAATGCTTAGGCATACATAAGCGCAAGTGGTAACCAATTTTAATTGAAACCTATCATATCCTCTCAAGACAACATTTTTAATTTTCTTCTTTAAAAAGTCCAGTAAAATGGAGAAATATGTAATATTTAAACTCTTCAAACTAATCTATAACGTCAGTTAGCTAATTAGCAACTCATAACACTGAATTGCAATGGATATAATGGGTGTTCCGTATTATATACATTAAAATGTTGAATAAATATAACGGGTACAAGTGGACTAATTTTCAAAGGCAATAGATCTTATGGACCCCTGGGCTCAAGGAAAGACTACATGCCCACAGCCAACTTTAGGGCATGTTTGATACGCATGAAAATAACGTACGTAGAAGATTTTTCCATGGAAATTTTTTTTATCACAAATTGGACCAATTTATGTACAAATAGAACTGCATCGCATGAGGTGGGAAATTTTAATGAGAAAAATTATAAATTTTAATGAGAAAAATTATATCCAATTTTAGAGAGAAAAACTGCCAAAATTTTTTAGATAGAGAAACTATCTCAAATTTGAAGTTTTAGATAGAAAAAGTATCTTAAACATTTGGAGAGACAAAATATATAAGATTTCAGAGAGAAACTATTTAAAAATTTTAGAGAGAGAAAATATTTTTAAATTTTAGAGAGAGGAAGTATCTTAAAATTTTAAAGAGAGAAAGTATATTAAATTTTAGAAAGAGAAACTATGTTAAAATTTTTAAAGGGAAATCAAATTTCAAGTTTTAGAGAGAGAAAGTCTATTAAAATTTTAGAGAGATAAACTAATCAAATTTTACAAAGAGAAACCACCTAAAAACTTTTAGTTAAAAAATTTTAGAGAGAGAAAATATCTCAAAATATTTAGAGAGAAACAACATTAAATTTGAAGTGTTAGAGAGATAAAGTAACTGAAAGTCTAGAGAGAGAAAGTATCAAATTTTAGAGTGAGAAACTACTAAAAACTTTTTATGGAGAGAAACTATCTCTAAATTTTTAGAGGGAGAAGCTATCTCAAATTTTAATATTAGATAAAATATCATAAAATTTTAGAGAGAGAAACTATATAAAATTTTATAGAGAGAAACTACTTGCAAATTTTTTGGGAGAGAAATTATCTCAAAACTTCTAGAAAGACAAACTATCTCAAAATTTAAGTTTTAGATAGATTAAGTATCTTAAATTATAAAGAGAGAAACAATATCAAATTCTAGAGAGAGAGAAAATAGATGAATAATTTAGGGAAAAAATATCTTAATGTTTTCCGAGAGGAACTATATCAAATTTTAAATTTTAGAGAGAGAACGTTTCTTACAATTTTAGAGAGAAATTACATCTAATTTTAGTGAGAGAAACTACCTAATTATTTTTTAAGAGAGAAACTATATCAATTTTTTAAGTTTCAAAGAGAGCTTAGAAAGAGAGACTACATCAAATTTTAAAGAGTGAAAGTACCTGAAAATTTTAGAAAGAGAGATTATATATCAAATTTTAGAGAGCAACCACAAGAATAGTTTCAGTGAGAGAAACTATCTCAAAATTTTTTAGAGCGATACACTGTATCAAATTTTAAGTTTTCGAGAGAGCAAATATCTTAAAATTTAAGAGAGAAATTATATCAAATTTAGAGAGAGAAACTACCTAAAATTTTTTCTGAAAGAGAAACTGTCTCAAAATTTTTAGAGAAAAACTATATCAAAATTTGAAGATTTAGAGAAAGAAAATATCTAAAAATTTTAGAGATAGAGACTATATCAAATTTTAGAAAGAAAGTACATGAAACTTTTTGATAAATAAAAATTATATCAAATTTTAAGTTTTAGAAAGAGAAAGTATCTCAAAATTTTGGAAAGAGAAACTATATCAAATTTTTGAGAATGAAACTACCTGAAAATTTTGATAGAGACAAAGTATCCCAAAAGTTTTAGAGTGAGAAATTATCTCAAAATTTAAATTTTAGAGAGAGTATCTTAAAGTTTTAAAAAGAGAAGCTATATTAAATTAGAGAGACAAACTACCTAAAAATTTTAGAGAGAGAAAACATCTCAAAATTTTCAGAAAGAGAAAATACATGGAATTTTAAGTTTTAGAGAGAAAAAATACCTTAAAAATTTAGAGAGAAAAGCTATATCAAATTTTATAGCGAGAACTACTTGAAAGTTTTTAGCGAGAGAAACTATCTCAAAATTTTTAGATAGAAAAACTATATCAATTTTTTAAAGTTTTATGCAGAGAAAGTAACTTAAAATTTTTGAGTAAGAAACCATATCAAATTTTAGAGATAGAAACTACATAAAATTCTTTAAAAAGAGATATTATCTCAAAAATTTTAGAGCGAGAAATTATCTCAAATTTTAAATCTTAGGTAGAGTATCTTAAAATTTAGAAAGAGACTTATATCAAATTAGAGAGACAAACTACTTGAAATGTTTTCGGGAGCGAAATAATCTCAAAAGTTTTAGACAGAGAAACTATATCTATTTTTAAGTTTTAGAGAGAGAAAGTAAGTTAAATTTTTTGAGAGAAAAAGTCTACCAAATTTTATAGCAAGAACTACTTGAAAATTTTGAGACACAGGAACAATTTCAAATGTTTTAGAGAGAAACACTATCTCAAAGTTTGTAAGTTTTATACATAGAAAGTAACTTTTAAATTTTGTGTGAAAAACTACATCAAATTTTAGATATAGAAACTACATAAAACTTTTTAGAGAGAAAGAATATTTCAAAATTTTGAGATAGAAACTATCTCAAATTGTAAGTTTTAAGGAGAAAATATTTTAAATTTTTAGCAAGAGAGACTACATCAAATTTTAGAGAGAGAAACTACCCAAATATTTTTATAGAGATAGTATCCCATTGCATACATGGAACTTTGATATTTTTCAGAAACTTGGGAATATCAGTGGTGAGTTTGTTAGTATACATCAGACGGGTCTTAATAGTGGTGATCTGTCTTATTTTTAGATGAGGATTAATAGGAATTCATTATCACCAAACGTTAAAGCTATCCGATGTTCTGTTCAAGGTGATGATTTCTTAGTCAGAGTTCAAATTGAAGGTCTAAGAAATGATATTCAACCAGTTGTGCCTGTGCGTTCTGAAGTTAATGAGGAAGTCATTCATTGGGTGGTGGAACCGAAATGACAGACAGTATGCAGAAAAGGATGGTATGTGTCTAAAAGAAAGTTTGTAGTGAGCGAAGGAAATGGGGTAGAGTTGCAGCGAACAATGGAGTTCAATAGCCATACATGTGTCAATTGGGTTAACGATAATTTGAATGGAAGTTAGTGACAAAGATCAAAAAGATTTGGGTACTAAAAATTAAGCAGGTTATTATGGGTGACGGTTTTACAAATTCGAATATATTTGACCAAGATGGCATTCAAAGCAGGGAGGTGGGGCCTACGAGTTACAATGAAGATGATGGAAAAGTCTCTACTCATGATAGAGACAAAAGCAAGTATCTTGAGGGTGGTTGAGAGAAAGTACAATGTGAGGCTTTGGTTGGCAAGGAGATTTGCATGGGGGATTTACTTGTCCCTATCAATCATGCATCTTTTAAAGGGACAAATGTTTGCCCATTGGTTGAAGGGGTTCGTTGGGGATGTAGCGATGCATTACTTAATGGGTATAAGGGGGACCTTGGGCAAGGTGGGGGGTTCTAGTAGAAAGGTTCGAATAGAAAGAGTTTCATCTATGACTTTCTCTCTTGCAGTGCTCCTCTTTTTTCTCTGACTCTATAAAGCCATTGCGTTAGCTCTTGTTGCTATGTGATGGAGAAGCATGGATCATCGATATCTGTCGTTCCATAAGGCTGCCCATAGAAGAATGCTTCGGGGGTTGAGGATACCACCGGAAGAGAAAGGGCTTCTGATAGTGGTGCTAGATGTGGGAATTGAGGCTAATATTGAGCCTTTATAGGTGATCCCGACCGCATAATCCTTCACCTTCTCCTCCGAGATGGAGGGTAGTGAGTCAGAGGGAGAAGTCAAAAACTAACGAACTTGGCTCTGGAGTTCAGGAACTTTGAATTGGAGGAGGTGGGGGAGCAAGAGCAGGTTGAGGGTTTTCTAGATCTTGTTGAGGATGGGATCATAGGTTTGGGAGAGGAAGCTGGGAACGATATAGGGGCTGGTTGGGGTGTTGGTGGCAATGGGGAGGGAATGAATGAGGGGATATTGGGTAATCGAGTTGATCACAGGGAGGAAGGGGAGATAGTTGAAGAGGGGGAAGTAAATGGCGAGAGGTTCACTGAGGATAGTTTGGGTGGTGGTCTAGAGCTGGGAGGGGAGAGGCAGGGACGTGGTGTTTGTATTGGGGTTGTAGATGATACATCGGAGGAAATTGCTGCCATGTGTAAGGATATCGGGATGGACCTCAATGTGCATTTTGCTAGGGTGCTTGAGGTGATCAAAGAGAGGACTAAGCCTACAAATAAGAGTGGGAAAATGAAGTCAGGGGTGGCTGCTAAAAAGAGCGAGTGTAGTGGGAGGGGTTAACTAAATGAAGCAAGCAAGTCTATAGCTACCCCCACTCGTTTTTTGCTTAGGTTGGTGGCTAGGCATGAGCCTACACCTAAATTGCTTGCTGTAGCTGTAGACGAACTTGGCAAGGAGGTGGTTGCAGTTCCAGATTCAAGCTCCTCCTTTTCCAACTCTGAAGAGCTCTTGGTTTGACCAAGAAATGCTTGTGCTTTCTAGAATGTTGGAGGGCTTGGTGGGGCGAGAAGAAAACCTGAAGTACAGCTCTTGGTCAGGGCTTTAAAGCCTTGCTATTGCAAGAAACTAAATTGTCAAGTCTAACAGTTAATTCTGTTAGGGATATATGGAGTGTAGGGCCTATGGATTTTGTAGTTACAGATTTGGTGGGAGCATCTGGTGGTTTGTGGTCCCTGTGGGACCCTACGTGTTCCATCTTATGCATTCCTTTTTGTTGAAAATGATTGTAATGTTGATTTTGAAAAATCTAGGGAATGGTTTAACTTAGATATGCTTAAACGTGTATGATCCAAATGCAAATGAACTCAATGAAGATTTTTTAAATGTTTTATCCAATATTATTTTTGAATTGGATTTGCCTGTTGGTGTTGATGGAAATTTAAATATGATTAGATGGCCTTCTGAAATTTTGACTATTTCTTCTCTTAATCACTCCATGAGGCTAAATAATCAGTTTATTTAGAGGCATTACTTTATTGATTTACCAATTAATGGAGTGAACTACACTTGGTCAAACAATAGCACTGACAATCTTATTCAAAGCAAGATTGGTTGATTTTTTATTTCTAATGAATGGGAGCAACATTTTCCTCTGGCTTGAGTTGTGGCTTTAACCAAATTGTCTTTTGATCATGTTTCATTGTGCTTATATATTGATAAATCTCAATTTGGTCCAAAGCCTTTTCGATTGGACCTTGTTTGGCTTGAAGAGACAGATATAGTGGAGATTATCAAACAAACATGGCAAAATTCTATTATTATGGGTTTGTAGGTTTCGTGTACATAAGAAACTCATACGCATCAAACACAAGTTGATTCAATGGAAGAAAGAAAATAATTTCTATATCGAAAATAGGATACATGAGAATTTGCTAGATCTGGAGAGTGTTGAAACTTAGATTCCGAATGGGGGCAACTTGACCAGTGCTCTACATGAAAAGAAAATGATTCTTCTTAGCTCTCTCTATGAAAAGTTGAGAGCAGAAGAAATATATTGACAGCAAAGATCAACGGTAAGATAGCTAAAAGAAGAATATTTGAACACAAAGTACTTCCATGTAATTGCGAATTCTAGGAGAAGACAAAATGATAAATCTGGAGTTCAATTTGAGGGGGTAATGGAAGGTGATAGGAATGAGTGGGAGTTGAGATTTGTTAATCATTTTTAACAATTGTTTACATAGGAGATGGCACTCACTCCTACATTTAATAGACTTAACTTTCACAGATTGATGTTGGAGGAGGTTGTTTCTTTGGAAGGATGCGCAATGGAAGAAGAGATCAAGTTGGCAGTGTTTGCATTGATAAGGCTTTAGGTCTAGATGGTTTCCCTTTAATATTTTTCCAAAGTTTTTGGAGTATGGTGAAGATGGATTTGATGATGATGGTCAATAAGTTTCTCGAGAAGGGTGTGCTAAGCAGAGCAATAAATTCAACTATATGGCATTGATCCCGAAGAGTGGCTCTATATCAGGGAAATCAGATATTCGCTCGATTAGTTTATTAACTAGCATGTATAAGATTATTGCTTTGTATAGGTTGAAAGTCTGAAGAGAGTACTAAATAAAGTTATTTTGGGTCCTTAATCATACATTCATGGAAGTATTATTACTAATGGGATCCTGATTGCACAAGAATGCATTCTCTCTAGGAAACTTCAGGGGGAGCCAGGTATTGTGCTTAAACTAGATTTGGAGAAGGCTTATATTCGGGTGGATTAGGATGTACTTTTAGAAGTTTTAAAGTGTAATGGTTTGGAGGAGAGGTGGTGTCGTTGGATTAGGGTGTACTCATTTTTTATTCTTGTGGATGGGAGCCCAAAATGATTCTTTAAAGCAATGAGGAGACTAAGACAAGGTGATCCGCTATCTTCATTTTTATTCACAATAATGGGTGAGGCCTTTAGCCGATGTATTACAAATGTGGTGAGCAAGGAACGATTCAAGGGCTTTAAAGTTTCTGAAGATAGTCAACATATTTCACATCTACAGTATGCGAATGATACACTTTTATTCTGTGATGTATCAAGGGATCGAATTTTAAATATTAGAAGAATGCTATTATGTTGTGAACTGGGGTTGGGTTTGAAGGTGAACTTTGCAAAGACATCTATTATAGATGTGACATGTGAGGGTAAGATTGTACATCAACTCGCTAGTATACTAGGGTGTAAAGTTGAAGCTTTTCCTGTGATATACATGGGATTAACTATTTATGATTGCAGGTTGCCAAAGTCAGTGTGGGATCCGGTGATGGAAAGGATGCATTCGAAACTGGATCTATGGAAGTCAAAAAACCTGTCACTTGGGGGTAGGACGACACTTATTAAATCTTCTCCCTCTAATTTACCTGAGTTTCAAATGTCCTTATTTTTTATGCCCGCTTCAATGTCAAAGGCTATAGAGAAGTTGACGAGATGTTTTCTTTGGGGATCATGTGAATTCGGGAAGAAGTGTCATTTGGTAAGTTGGGATAGAGTGCGCAATCTGCTTTCTGAAGGGTGTTTAGACTTAAGGAGAATAAAATATGCTGATCAAGCACTATTGGCGAAATGGTGGTGGAGGTCGATGGATGAAGAAGTAGCGTTGTGGAAAGAGGTAATTAGATTCAAATATGGTGATGATAGATATAATTTGTGGTTGGGGAGTAGTCGAAATGCAAGGTTACAATTGATGAGATGATATAGAAATGTGTGATGAGAATAGCACTTTCATGATTGGGGGCTCTAGATGGGAGGTGGGAGATGACTTAAAAACCCCGTTCTAGTATGAGAAGTGGATAGGGGATGTACCATTGAGGTATTCCTTCCCATTGATCTTTAATGCTGTTGCTAACCCTATGGCTAAAGTAAGTGATCTGTATTGCAGGGAGAGGGGGGTGTAGGATATTACCTATGTTTATAATAGGATTAGCAATGAGTTTATCCACCAGATGTCTGAGTTGCTTCAATTACTGTAAAATGTTAAATTATATCAAGGCTTCCATGCTGAGATGGTATGGGAGGCTAAGACTGATGGGATTTCTCTGTGAAATCAGCATATAATCTTTTGTTCCATGATAGGATTAGGGAGAATCAGAACTCTTTGCGTAGAATTTGGGCGTGGAGGGTTTCACTTAAAGTTAAGGTTTTCCTTTGGGTGTTGTTTCAAGGAAAATGTTTGACCATAGACAAGCTTATTAAGAGAGGTAGGATCATAAAAAATGTTTGTATACTTTGTAAGCAAAGTGATGAGAGTAGTGATCACATTTTCTTACATTGTCCATTTCACCCATGATATATGGAATTGGTTATTTGAAAAATTTGGTGTTGCTGGCCCTCTACCTATGACATCATTAATTAGATGTCTTTTGACGGGCTTCCTCAGGTGGGTATGCTGATTTCTTAGATTGGAAGGGTTGTGGTATTGTGGGAGATTTGGTTGGAGAGAAATAGATGAGTTTTTAAGAGGTTAGTAATGGAGGGTGATTGGGTCAAGAAGAGAATAGAACATATAATGTGGAGTTGGCTTTTTTGTTATCAATAAAGGATTTGGGGTGTCTAAGGTGGATATGGATATCAATGTTAGGAATTTGATGTCACAGATGGTGGTTAAGGTGCGACGTAGAGGGTGATGGGTTGTTCCTATATTGGGTAGCCTTAAGTTAAATTGTGACGGTAGCTTTATAGGGAATCCTAGGTCGGCAAGAGTTGGGAGTGTGTTGTAGAATCATCTTGGTGTGTGTATTTTTTATTTTGCAGGTCCGTGTGGGGTCAAAATTGCGAATGAAGTGGCGCTGCTAGCTGTGGTCCAAGGTCTAAAAATTTTTAAAGAGCTGGGGTTGCAGGAACATTGTGTGGTTGAGTGTGACTCTTTGAATGTAGTGAATTGGTGTAATGGGATTTCTTGACCACCATAGAAGTTGAGATCAGCATGGTTGGAGATTTTGGATCTGAGCCAAGATTTGTCTGCACCTTCCAACATGTTAGCAGAAATGGGAATGAGATAGTTTAGGCCTTAGCCAAGAGAGGTGGTGGGATGTAAGAATTGCTTATTTCGGATTTCATTTTTCTTTGATCTCTTTGTAATCCTCTTTGATTAAATTGCAAAACAATGATAAAAAAAATTGTGTTTAGAATGAGAAATTATCTCCAAGATTTTTGTCGTGAAACTATATAAAATTTTAAATTTTAGAGAGAAGAACGCTTGCATGCATTTTTGGCCCAATGCCCTCCCCCTACATGCAAATAATAGAGGCGATGGTTGCAACTGTGGCTTTCGGGTACCAAATACGCCCAAAAATGCCGTGGAAGCACGAACGAGCCCAATTCAAGATTCACCTATGTTCAAACTAGTGAAGTCCCCACGTTTCTAGACTAGGGACTCACCCAATATAAGCCACGACACCACCTAGCCTTTTCAGCGCAGAATCACTGTTGAATGCACAATAAGGTCCTTTGTCTGAAAAGCATATAAATAACCCCAATTTTCACCAAAAGGCGCATAAAGATTGGGTCCTTTTACTTTAAAGATGCCTCCCAAATTTCAGCTCAATTGGGTGTCGCAGCAAGGAGAAATGAGGAAAACAAGATGAAGGGGCATCACACCTCATGTATAGGTGGAGAAGAGGAACATTACTATAAAATCCTTGAAATCAGAATTAGGATGGCCTCGGGACTGCCACAAATGAATTGAAATGGTAAACAAACCCCTAACCCCCAAGTTTCGCACCAAACGGGCTTTCCTAGCCCCTTCTTTTCAAAAAATAGATGTTTTCATACTACTAAGGGTTAGGAAGTTTGTAATTGTTACCAAAAATAACAAAATCCTGCAACTCTCCATCAAAATTTGGCAAAATATGCCTTTAAATTTCACGATACAAGTTGAAATTTGGATATGTTGTTCACCTTGATGAACATGTTCGTTTGGAATAGGCCTTGCATACGATCGTCGATCGGATGAGAAGAAATCCTAGAGAGAATTCAAAGTTTTCATGTTTTTGCAAAAACCAGTTTGCCTAACCTCTTCTCGCTTCTCCAACAACAACTCATCATTTGATTATCATCTCGAGCCTAAAAAGAGGTGCATTTCGTTCATGACTCGAAGATTCGAGATGGTATATACAAAATCATGATCAGGGTCAGATCGAAAGCCGTTTTGAGGCTGATTTTTTCCCGATAATTTGAACATGGCCAATTTTTGAATTTTCAAAGAATCAAAAGTAGTTCTCTCTCAATATGGGGTCTTTTGGAGAGATTTTTTAGTCTGCAATGCTCATGGAATTGTGTTTTACCATTTGCCAGCCCTTATCATAAAAAATCTGTCAAAAAATGAAGAATATGTATAAGTTTTTTAATGAGAATGTATTAAAATTTTAGAAAAAAAACATATCAAATTTTAGAGAGAGACACTATCTCAAAATTTTTAGAGAGAGAGAGAGGAGTTGCCTTTAGTGGGAAAAGATAATCTAGGCAATCCAAATAGGGAATTTGTATTTTCTTGATTTCTACTCAATGCAATCCAAACAACATATACCATATTTCTGAAAATGTCAATTCCAAGAAATCTCAATTCCAGGATTGATTTTTTCCATGGATTGAAAAATCCAAGGGTCCAAACAGGCCCTTAAGTATCACTTGATTATTATTTTTCAAACAAAAAGTTTTTGGATTTGAGTTCTTTTGCAATTAGACCTACTTGTCCAGGATGATCAACTTTCAATTTTGGGATGTTATTTTAGCCCCAGATGCATTTGACGTTTTTCTTTTTCTCGTTTTTGAAGATAGTCATTGGGTGGAGGAAAAAAAAAACCCCAAAACTTAAAATTTTAGAGTATTATTATATTGAAATTTAACAATATCCTCCCCCAATGAAACCTTTTGTCTTTCTATGTGGCTCCACCCACATATGAAAGATATGAAGCTGATATTTCCCGTTGTAAAATCTATTGGATGGATGAGATAGCCTCATTTATAATATCAATAAGCATCATAGCGTAATTAGACAGGGTTGAAAATATACATTGTATTTGATTTTATTTGTCATTTTCAAAACTATGACATGTGCCCACTTCATCTAATAAAAATAAGCGAGGTTCTTTCTTAAAAAACACATGACCAAGTACTATTGTCATATATAGGGGTATTGTAGTCATGTTATTTATAAAAAAGGTTTTTTCTAAATTAGGTACCCTCCTAGAAGAAATATGTTCGCTTCAATTTGAAGACGATTTCTTTAAAAAGAAAAAAAAATAAAAACACTGTTAGGTACATCACATTATCACTTAAATTGTCCCAATTGTTTATTTAGATGCCACGGCCAGAAATAGCATATGTTTTATATGTAGACGGGCCTGTGTAAAGATCACACATAAAATAATCTCTCGAAGCAATATGAAGTCCACAAATCACAATTTTTGTAATAAAGTACACAGGGAGCATCAGTGGACCATTGATCAAAGAAGCAAAAGTAGGTGGGTGGGGACTAGTTGAGTTAGTGATCGCTCCATTAAAACTGCCCTTCCATCTCCCATAAATACATGTCCTCCACCATTTACCAAACAAATCCATTTGGGTGAGAGATTAGTGTCCTCAAAAGCCCTGGTGCATTTGAGAGAGAAAGAGAGAGAGGATGAAGGCATGGTTTCCTCATGTGTCTATGGTAGGCCAACAAGTGGCCTTCGGGATATCAAACGTCTTGTGCAAGGCTGCCTTTGACAGGGGACTCAGTTTTTATGCCCTTGTTGTGTATAGAGAAACACTGGCCACTCTTGTGCTATTTCCCATTGCCTATCTATTGGAAAGGTAAAGGTTCTGTCCAAAAAATAAAAAATAAAAATAAATTTTAGGCCTACCCACCCTTTGTATATGTTTGGTAAAATATTATAAGGCGCACTTCTAAATTTTATCATAAATGTAATTTTGATAAAAAATATTTTTAGGATGGCTTGAAAATCTATTTTCATCTCTAATTATAAAATTTTAAACTCTAAAAATGATTCAAATCAAGTAGATCTATAGACACATGAAAATCTTAAAAATAGACGGTCTAGATAATGTGTTGCAAGTTACTCTATATTATGGATCCTAAATCTTTTTTTTTTTTCATATTCAACCATCTGGATATCGAGATGATCAATTTGACATTTTTCCAACATCCAAATAACCTTTTATGATGGATTTTTGGGATGCATATTTAGTTCTACCTTTTAGAGTTGCAACCTTATTTAAACTTTATATATATGTGGAAGCATCTATCTATGAACAGTGTTTTCACCCATAGGTGCATTACCGTCCCAAAAAATCAGGAGGCGTGCGTTTTTCGACCGTCACGGACCTGACATGTCTGTGGCAGTACTGTTACAGAAATACTAGGTTAGCGACAATCAAAAAATCACGGGAAAGGCGTACCGTCCCTTACGGGTTTGTTCAATAGACCTCCACGGATATAGCAAGTCCTTAGTGGTGGCGAAACACTGTAGCATTTCGTCTATAAATGTTGTTTAGGTATATATATATATATATATATATATATATATATATATATATATATATATATATATATATATATATATATATATATATATATATATATATATATAACTGATGGGAACAGATGGGATTAGCCCACTAGCTCATATGAACATATGAGCTCAATGACCCAGATTGAATCTGGGTCTATCTGTCAATCTGGGTCGATCTGACGATCACGGATATCCGGTAGTGCTTGAATTTTAGTTTTTTTTTTACAAATTCAAATTACTTGAAATTTTAAGTGTGTGTTTTTCTCATCAAGGCGCACCTAATTAAAATAATAAAAAGATTATTTACAAAAAATAAATGATCAAAATACCCCCAAAACATTTTTGGGGGTATTTTGATCAATTTATTTCATGTAAAATCTTTTGTTTTTGATATTTTTTGAAGATTCATATGTTTTTTATAAACACACACCTAAAATTTCAAGTGATTTAGATTTGTAAAAAAAAAAAAACTAAAATTCAAATACTACTGGACATCTGTGATCATCAGATTGGCTCAGAATCAATCTGAAACGTTGGTTTCATATGTTCATATGAGTTAGTGGGCTAATCCCATATTTACCCATAAGTGATCATTTTCTATCGCTAAACACAAAATGGTTATTTTCGTTAGTTTAGCAGGCTTTGGTAGCCTGTTCAAGCAAGGGATCGTGGGTTCTCCTAGGGGGTGCCATAGGCCGAGACCTCAGCCGAGTCCGGAAACACCGAATAGAATTCTTGTTTGAAGGTTTGATGTAAGAAATATTGCATTAACTTTGAAGGCTTGTGAATGTGTAGGAAGCGTCGCCCATCTCTCACAAAGCGTTTGAACCTTCAGTTCTTCTTGTTGGCCCTTTGTGGGATCACCCTACAACAGAATTTTTACTTGGCCGGATTGTCATACACCACCCCAACAGCAGCGAGTGCCTTGGGAAATATATGCCCTGCACTTACTTTTCTACTCGCCATTATATTCCGGTATTTCACTGTCCATGGCTCCCCTCTTTTCTATATTATGTATGGGCTTGTATACAATGAGACCATTTATCTTTGATACAAAGTGATTACAATTATTTACAAGCATTCGATGTGAAATTTGATAGCTTCGATGCGTCACAAAATTCGAGAATTTTTTTTGAAATTTGAGCTTGATCAATGAAATAATTACAGCCACCCAATTTGACATCCAATAGTCAAGATTAATGCAATAAAACGTTCATGGTTTTTCTTGTGTTTTTTTTCCTCACGAATTATGGCCTAAATATACCCTTTCTTCTCTCCTATTGTGCTTGCTTGGGTTGTTGCGTGTTAATTTGTGAAGATTGACTGGAGATTCCACCTTATGCCAATAAATCATGGCGCACTACCAAACACTATGAAAGTACAAATTAAAAAAAGGATGAGGTTTCTATACGGCTTAGGCTTTATAATAAAAAAAAAAAACTCACCTCAAATCTTCATCTAGAAAGCACTTTAATATCAATTTTTAACGTCAACAATAAAATTTGAAACTAAAAAAATGGTATTGATCTTGCAGATCTGTGAAACTTATTTTTAGGGTGAATTCGACGGTTTTGATAATTTGTTATAATATACACTATTTTTAGAGCTTGAAATCCTTATGTTTTTTTCACAACTGTAATGTTCAAGTCGAGATGATTGATGTAAAGGTTTTCCAATACTTGAATTGTAATTTTGGTTGAGTTATGAGGTAAGGCTTTACTTAACCATTTTCCATATATCACTATAATGACACATAGAAGAATATTTAAATTTCAGAAGAAATGTTACATGTTAAATATAGATGTAAGGAGAAGGATGGAAAAGAAAATAAAAATGAAAGAATAAAAGAAAGCAATAATATAATTTTAGAAAAGTTTATTGCAGGAAAAGTTTATGTAAGGTTGATACCTTAAATTGTAGAATTAATGTGCACCTCAAAATACATAAAAAAAAGCCTATTTTGAAAACCATCTAATTGATATCTTGACATCAAGATGAATGGATATGGGTAAAAGAATGATTTTAAGTCTCTTGCAATACATTATCTGGACTATCTTTTCCAAGATTGTTATGCATATATAGATATGCTTGCTTTGAATTATTTTTCGGAGTTTAAAATAGACTCTTGGGCTATCGTAAGAATTTTCAAGACCAAAATTGTGTCTTATGACAAAGATTGGGGGTGTGCCCCATTTTGATTGCTTAATATTGCAATCTTATGAAAACAAGACCCTTTATCAAAATAAACCTAAGATTTGAACTATTTAATATTTTATTCTAGCTGTATTTTGATGAATTTCAGAACCCATTTCGATTTTTCATTTGATGGGCTCTTTGAAATTTGATCAAAAGAATGGTGGCAATTTAAAATTAGATCAAAATGTAAATAGTTCAAATCACATGTGTAGTGTGATTACATACTTATATAGTGTTGGGTGGTGCTTAAAAAATCACTATTTTTATGTCACAACAAATATGTCAAAATATTGGAGTTAAGAGTATTCAAAACTTTTTTGAAAAATTGGGAAATTGATCAAAAGCTATTTTTAACGGAAAATTTGCTAGAACATCAGCTAAACTTTTATATTTATAAAGCTATTAAAAAAAAAAATTTCTCATAAATCAACACTACTTCCCAATTTCCATTCCTACCATTTTACTTCATAAAAAGAAATAAAAATAAAGTTTAAAGCATTGAATAGTACAAATTTTACACAATATAAGTGATCTAAAATTTGTTTCTACCTTTGCAGAGGATACAATATATCTTATCTGGGCACTTCCAAATTTGAATTTGAATTTTTTGTCTTTCAAAGTTAGGTATTAAATACCTAAAACTTTGTACTTAAAGTTATAAAGTATTCAAAAAATTAAAAAAATAAAAATGATTTCCTTTATTTGTAATATAAATGGAGTTTTTTTTGCTTACAACATAATTTTGCTATTTTTGCAGCAAATAGAGCATGCATTAAAAAATAGATTGAAAATCTCTAGACGTCACTCCCAACCAAAATATGTTTTATTTGAAAATAATTTTGAGGGCAAAAAATTTGATGGTAAACATAAAGCTATAAAAGTAACAAAAAAGAAAAGGAACAAAGATGCTCTCCTATTACCTATTTGTCTGAAACATTTTAGAAGAAAATCAACAGTTATTCGTAAACTATTTTTATGGATGAAATGTTTTCTAAAAATAACACTGTTTTTTATCGACTGTTCTCAAAAGCGCCATAAAATGAATCATCATTGAAATTTTGAGATATTAAACTTAAAAAGTTAAAGTACTCAAGATTTTAAAATCAATTTTCCTTTTCAAAATTACAATAGTAAAAGAATTCTCAAAATATTATAAAAGGGAGAGGGGAATGGTGATAGATATTGTAAAATTTTAAAAATTGTAAAATTTTAAAAATTGTAGTTTAAGAAACCGAAGTAAACTATAAACTAAATTTGAGGCAAAAAAATTTATTCAAAATCTTGACTATTTTACAAGGGGAAACAAAGTCGAATTCTTATTTTTATAATTTAATTATTCAAAGTCATTCATAAAAATTTTTTAGAGCAAAAAAATCATAAAAGAAGAATTACAAATATTAATAAACCTAATATGCTATCTTGAAATATTTATAAATACAATAAAACTTTTTATGATTAATTTTACGCTGCATGAATACCCACAAGTAAACTTATTTTTGAAAGTAGGAATATGTAACCCTGGCAAGTGTATACCAATTAAAATTTTTTCATCTTTTTTTTATTTTTTACTACCCAGATTACTTATAATTGTCCAAATATATTACGAAACACAATAAAAAATAGAATACTAAGGACTCACTTCCACTTCAACTTTTTATACACAAGCAAAATAACATAAACTTGATCTCGGGAGCATGAAACTCAAACTGCTTAAACAAAAAACAAATTACCAAAAGATTACCTCAACTAGACTTGATACACCCTACTCCGGGTCTCATCCTCCGATGGCGCATAGGATTATAGTCTATCTTAGATCTTATAAGTATGGGAAACCTTAGGTTATTCGTCCCTTCAATGCAGAGAACAATGGTAGAACAAAATTAGGCCTCATTGCCTACTATGTTGGCGCGTGCCTCGTTCTTTGGCTATTAGGGTTTGGGATGTGGCCCTCTTTGAATCTTAGAAATATTTTTTCAATCTTTAGATAGGCTAGAGAGAGAAATATATAATGAGAGAGAGATAAGTGTGTGGCCTCTTTAGGGAAGTGAGAGAGAGAGAGCTCAAGGTGTAGAGAATATGAGACCCCATAAAGGTTATTTATAAACTCAACTTAGGGTTTAGGTTTCTTAAGATTAGTCATTCTTACATAGAATAGATCCATATGGGATACGAGATTTTAGACTTACAATTCTTAGAACATCTATCATGATTAAAAAGAAGGTGTTCGAACCCTATCCTTCACATTCTTTAACATAATCCAATCAATTAAATAAAATATTAAAAATATTATATATTCTTTTTATTTCTAAATTCTCTCTTACGCATGTTTTCTTTGAAAATCAAATCTCTGCGATTTTTAAAACTTTCTGTTTCGCTTAAATTGATTGAGTGCGTTGATGGCCTCTTCATAAAATAAGGGAAGAAGCCCTCAAAGTGGGGCGTGCCTCTCATGGGGCCCTTATGTGGGCAGCACACACTTCTCACATGTGCTTTTGTGGTGGGTCCATGATTGCACCCATATATTTTATGATTTATAACATACATAAATGAATTTTAAAAGATGTCAATTATTTTATTTTTTTCTTTGAATATTAAAATAACTGAAACTTTAGTTTGAGACAATTTATAAATCCATTTTGAGAAATTAAAATATCCAGAGATTTCTAAAAATTCAATCTATTATTCTAAAAATCATTTAAGATCAAAATAATTAATTCTAAATAATTTGATGGGATTTAGATCCAATTATATTAAGAAAATAATAATTTTGCTGAAGCACTCAATCTTCTACTGAGACTATAATCCACACTCACTTCTCAAACTGACCTAGCAGTTCCTATGACCTACAGATTATCACATGGGTTTATGATTGGGCTACCAACATCAACCAATAGGTAAGGGGACACAATCCTAGTCTTTAGATTACAGGTTCTTCCCAAGGACAAGTCCAAAGTCATATAGACCTGTGCACACACAACTCAATGGTATGTATATGGGCTATCTCTCGCATATGTACGTGTACCACCCTTAATGGTGATTTGCTTCCCGATACTGCTATCATAAGTACATGTTCTGTGATGGTTTAAGATGAGGTTTTGACCTTCATCCCTATAAACCTACCAATTACATACAAGGGTTACTCCCTTGGCTTACTATCCTGGGCAACTCCAACCTCATAAAGGAATAACCCTTTTTAACTTTCATCGGTTGTACTCTATGCCAAGGTATTTAGGGTTTTGTAGCTCGACTGGCCTAGTTTATTAAGCCTAGTCAGAGTCTCAGCAAACATCATTTGCTAATCTTGATCTTACTGGATCATACTCCTACTGAGTTCTTTATTCCACTATATCAAAATATAGATTGCATGCTCTCTTAAGGCCGTTAATGGCCGCAAATACCCAATAATTTTGGACAAACGATAAATTACTATAATAAAACAAATCTAGTTATTTTAAAATTGAAGAAAAATACATTGGAAAGACTAAATTGTATTGTAGAAATTTTAAAAATGCATTAGAAATTAGCCATAGTATTGTTTATTTTTCATTTGATATTTTAGTTTTTGTAAAGAGTATTAATTTGGAATGGAGAAGGCTCAAATTGAAAGATACCTTCATAATATGTATATAATATACAGTTGCAAGTAAACACTATAGTATATCTCAAAGTAATATACCTACTTGTGTTTTTTTCCAAAGTTAAAACTTTATAAAGAGAGAAAGTAGTGGGTTTTAGTCCCACATTAAAGAGTAGAGTGTGGAAAGAGTAGTATTAATATATGAACACTTTCATAAGACATGTTGATAGAACAAAGGAGAGAATGTGGACACTCGTATGGAACACGCAAAGTATGCGACATGCACGTGCACGCACATGTATTTGCGCGAGGGTTCAATAACGCTTGATGACACCCTTTGCATTTAGTACAGTCGCATATGTGCATGAGGCGGTCCTCTCCAGACTGCATGGACGGGTCCAGGGCACTTGATGACATTTGTGTGCAGGTCACTGTTGGGCTATCAATGGTTGTTAACCATTGGATTGTAACTATTAAAAACCCAACATTCACATGCCAATGTGGAAAATCACAATTGTGATTGTTCACATTAACAACCACTTCTAAGTATCTCTATGCACTTCACTAAAGGGCTCTTCGACTACGAATTTCTTAGCTTTTAACTTACTTGGTTTCTTCTCTTCCAACAAATTCTTAGGCCTAGGACGTAGTGCTGCAAATCGTCAAGCGCTTATTAAGCCCAGGCTCAAGTCCTGAAATCATGCCCATTTTCTCTCTCTAAATTATGGCCACTCTAGTGCTTAGTGGGCTTGCTTATGATGCAAAAATAGACAAGTATTTTGAAAAACTTTGTGTATATCCCAAAGACTGATTTGCCCAAGTTATTTTTTACACAATTATTTTACAATAAGGGGGCATATTACAGTTTTGATAACGCACATCTTGTTGGGTTTATGTGGCCTTTAAAGGCCTTATGAGAGCTTGTATGAGCATTTTACATAGTGGAACATAAGCTCAGCGGGAGTGTTGTCCTTTTGTAGACCATACTAGGCAAATGTTATTTGCTAATACTCGGACTAGGCTCGACAAGCTAAGTCAGTCGAGGTTTGGAAAAACCCAAGATACCTGGCCATAACGATCTACCGAGAAGGGTTTAGTGGGTTATCCCTTGATAAGGTCGGTGTATGCTCAGATGACAGCCAAGGGACTGTGTGGCCCTTGCGTGTGATGAATAACATTTAAAGACAGGGCTAAAACTTCATCGTTATATTATCACACGGCATGAACATAGATAGCCATTTTGAGATTTGCTAGTGAGGGTAAATCGTGTACGTGAGTGAGAGATTGCCCCTATGCACCATAGAGTCATGGTTGCATCATTGTCTGGAGGACTGTGATTTTTTTATATCTAAGGGAGAAGCTGAAATCCATAAACTGGGATTGCGTCTCTTAGTCTATTGGCTGTCTTTGGTGGTCCAATTATGAGCCCCTACAGTGGATTGTGGGTCATGGGAACTGCTGGGTTAGTTTGAAAAAGTTCGGCGGATCGTGATTCGCAGTTGAAGGTGGAGTGCTCCCACATATTGATAATTTCCTAAATCTAACGAATCTAAATCACATTAAAATTAATTAATTTTCATTAATTTTATGTTATGTGAATTTTAGAATGTTTATTTAAATTTTTGTGAATTTTATGATATTTCATTTTTGCCATTTGGATTAAAAAATTAAGAGAAATTAATTTTCAATGTTTTAAATAAAATATAAGATTTAAAAATTCTAAATATGAAATAAAATATTTTTAAAAAATATTTGGGACCTCCATAAAATATAGGGCCCAAAATTTAAAAAGGTGTGGATTAGGTAGGGCACACACGTGGCCACCAAAAAGGTGCCACACCCCCACCCATTCACGTAACACTCTTGGGAAGAATGTTGATCCTCTTGGTTGAGTTCCCTATTTAGGTATAGCCAATTTATGTGATAAGGTTGAATATTTGAGATATTTACTAATTCTTTGAATTAAAATTGATTGATTAATAATTAAGGATTTGCTATATTAAAATATAAGCTTTTCTTAATGGGAATAGATTTAAGAAAGGGATGATAAAGCTCTAGCTCATCTTTTTGAATCTTGATGGTGGACCAAAGAGATGAATGACTCAAATCTCTCACCCTCACAAGTTTCTTTAGATTGACGGTTGAGATTTAATCCTACGAATTGAAGCAAAATCTATGACATAGAAAATCTATAAAAAGAGGTCTCCGCTCATAAAATGAGATATGTATTCTCTTCTATCTCTCTTTAACAATTCTCTCTCTCCCTACCCAAAATTTAGCCCTCTTCCAAAGGGGAGGCATTCCCCATTTTTTTATCTTTCTCCAAGTTACACCATGTTTTGACAACATGCATCACATCTGTTCTTTATGGGTGGCAAAGAGGTGGAACCCCTTGTTAATAGATCTCTCCCTCTCTCTTCATATTCATCTCCCACCATTTTGCTTGTAGATCTCTCCCTCTTTTTTCATATTCATCTCCCACCCATTTGCTTGTAGATCTCTCCCTTTCTCTTCATATTCATCTCTCATATATCTAAAATCAAAGTAAGGGGTTTGATCAAGATTAAGCTATTGAATGGATTTTTGCTACAGTAGGGAAATCAACATATTGATCATAGATCCCGAGCATCATCGGAAGGAGGAGACTCTGCGTGTGATGTACTAAGCTAGGTTGAGGTAATCTCGCAATTTTACATTTTTAAATATTTACTTCTCTTCCTATAAAGCAATAAAGTCTAGTTTTGTTTCTTGAATAAAGAATTGTATTTGAAGTGGTAGTAATTGAGAACAGATTTTATTTTTATTTTATTTATTTCAAGAGTGGTTCGATTATAATTGGGCATTGTAAGTGATCTTTCCGGGGTAGGGGTACAAATTTGTTTTTTAAAATATATACACCGTGCTTTATCATAAAAGTCCTTTCATTGGTATCAGAGCGATGTTGATAATTGAAGCCATTAGATGTCATTTCCCTTTATTGAGTCGAGATCAATCTTGGGAATGAGATGTAAGAAAGCTATTAATATTTGTGGTCGAATAATACACTCTGGTTAAGAATTATTGAAATATTCAAAACACCGAGAAATACAATTTGTAGAATGAGTATTTTGTGCTATTTTGAAGCGGTTATATGAAGAAGATAATGATGTATTTCTCTATTATATACTCAGTGATTTTGTGTGTCTTTGAGAGTAGGATCTATATACAAAATTTCAGTGGTAGATCCTAAGGAAATTGAAAGTTATGGACTCATGACTGAAGGGTGCCAGTTTTGACCCTGCAAAATCTAAGAACTGTCTATTGAGTTCCATGATTTTTCTCACCTATCATATGATTTTATTTGTAGCTGAAATTGGACCGTGAATCATAAAATTGAGTCTACTTTCAAACAAAAAAAGGTTTCATTAGAAATTTCTTGTGGTTTGAAAGATATGATCAATTTATTGAAGGGAGTGCAAGTACTATTTTCTGTAATAAAAATTATTTCCTTGACTTGAAAGTTATGATTTTATTTCTATCCAGAATATTTTATGGCTCACACTAAGTTTTTAAACTTCCATTCTGAGTTTAGTTTCTAATAAAATTCATTTGAGACAGAAATAATTATTTGAAGAGAGGAATAAAAATTTTGGATTGAAGAGATGTCATCTTGAATTTTCTGTAATTATGGTGTTTTCTTCATTGAGGCTTAAATAACTATAATTATCAAGCCCACTTAACAGAATAATATGAGGCTTGTAGAAATATATGTGCTACCATTATGTGTCTACTTTTAAATAAAATTAGTTTGAAAGGAAAACTCCACAAGGATAGAGAGAAAATATAAATTTACTAGATAATATTCATCCTGGAATTCTACAGTATGAGTTATTTTGTGATGTGTATATCACCTTATTTATATCTCTGAAGGAAGATATTATTTGAGATTCACACTATGATGTTATGATTTGGTTTTGAGTTTAGTTTTCAACATAAGAGATCTTAGGAAGAAATTATTTGAGGTTTGACTGAAACAATTTTTTTATAGAGAGATGTTTAGCCTAATTTTCTGCTGAGAAAATTGCATTGTGATGTAAAAATTCACTAAAAGGTAAACTCACTAAATGATATGATTTAGGGATAGAGCTGAGAACTATTTTATATTTTTGAGTCTATTTCAATACTCAAAAGGATTCAGAGATAAACTCTTTATGTGTCGAGAGATATCATATTTTTATTATAGGATGCGCAAGTTCTATTCTGCAGTAAATTAAAAGATGTGGCATGATAAGGCATATCTTTGGATTCCTCATAATGAAAACATTTTTAAAGCTCATTTAAAAGTTTTATAGTGTGTTTTGAATATGGTTTATTATAATAATCATCAGAGATAGGTAATACAGAGTTGACAAGATATGACACTCTATGTGAAGAGTATTTGATCTGGGAATAACAGATAGAAAAAATAATAATAATACCTATAAAAGCATTTTGGTTTCTTCGAAATGAATGGATATATATAGGGAGACTTGGTGGTAGCATAAAAACGTTAAAGATCAGTGAGAGAATCGAAATTGTGGTATTTAAAATAATATGATGAAGAAGATTATTTCTTCAAGGTGTGAGACAAGGAGAATCCAAGTGCCAAAAGGATGGACACTTCATGACTTGTAAAACCGAAGACCAATATATTCTCCATCAATTGAGTGCTCTTCCAAGATCACAAATGCTTGTCAAACAAGTAAAGCAATGAATCAAGAAAGGCCAGGTACCACACTACATGGTTTTGAGATATGAAATCTATCCCACATTACATGGTAAAGTCATATAGGGAAAGAGGATTCAATAACCTTTTATTTATGTTTAATATGCTTTGGTTATATTTTGGTAATTTGTTTTACGAATATGTATGGAGTATATGAACATTGAGTGATATGTACTAACAAATTTGAAAGAGCATGTTTATGAATATAATGTAATGTGTTTCCTCCTTGTGCTAAAAGTACGAACTACTTAAGGTAGTGATACACATGGAGATGTGATTTAATCAAGCGCTTTGAGCCTTATGTATGAGATAGGAGATATGGGTATAGTTCATTCAAATATATAAGCATGAATGGAGTGTTCTGATGGAACTCGGTCTTAGTAACCATCCTCCCAACAATATCCAATAATATGATGTGTTGCATATAATAATGATCTCTTCATAAAGTCTCCATATTTGCCAAAAAGAAATTTTTGTCAAGATTTTGATAAATATTATTTTGCCATGCTTTGTTTTAGATAGAATTGTAATATAAACTTTATGGCTTGTTTTTGTAGCTGTAAACATGATTTGGTAGGTGAATGCGGTAAAATGATTTTTGAAGCCAACATATATTTTAATATTAAATTGGATATTTTGAGAAAAACTTGAGTCTTTATATAAGAAATTATTTTAAACCATCATACTATTATCTAACCATTGCTTGTGATATATATACCAAATCAATTTTTTAAAAAGAAGAAAACCATTATGCCTTCAAGGTATTTATAAAATTGGGAGAAAAACTGTCATGCATAGGTTTTTAAATATCCATACGCTTTGACTCATGTTTGTAGTTATTTAAAATCTTCAATTACCTAAGACCTTGAACCATAGGAAATGTTGTAGGACGACTATTTTGCTAGGCTTCCTAGACACATGTTATATTGATTAGATAACTTGGTTTGTATGGATTTACTACTAAGATGACTAGTGTGGTTGAACCTTTGTGGTTTATAAAGGTTTTGAATATTGTGAAACCAATGGACATTGAATTACTTATTGCATGAGACTTGCTATGCTACCTTATGATATAGACATAAGAATGTTGAGAATGTAAACATTGTATGTGTAATAATTTAGTGGGAGTTACTACAGTCCCAAATTTTTTTAGCTGCTTGGATACTAAGATATACAGATGCAAGCTATCTCATGGATTCAAATGATGTGAAGTTTACATTTGGATACATCTTTATGCTTGGAGGGAGAACAACTTATTGGAAATAACAAAAACAGGATGCGATGGCATTGTCCATCCTAGAGGCAGAATACATTGTGTGCTATTTAGCGGCCAAGGAGGCCGTATGAATTAATAAATTTCTTAATCGACTTGACTTTCAACCTATGCGTTGTGAGGCAATGAGGATATTTTGCGACAAAATGACGACTATATGCTTGTAAAAGGGAGTCACGATTCCATAATAACTCCAAGCGTATAAAGCTAAATATTCTGTGGAAGTTCCTAGTATTTGACAGCCCAGTTGGAACAATATACTATGGCGTTGTTCACCCATGGAACCTAGATGTGTGGCGCTGGTTGTATGGCTACAGAAAGAAGCAACTTGGTTGAAGAACTCCTTTGAGCCCATGAGGATACGAGCCCATGCGATGAGGATATATGATGATTTTCTGTGACAAAAGATCAATGATTAGCGATGTGATATGAAAGATGGACTACTACCACTTTCGGGATGAGATCCGAGTATCAAAGAGAAAGAGGCGTTACCTCTATGGGTCATTTTGTAAAAGAATTGACGACAAAAGCCATGATTCACGTATTGAGAGAGATTGATGGAGATGAGAGAAAGTGAGGAAGAAATAATGTAAGACCTTTAAAGGCCAAGTGGGAGATGTTGGTTTTATGTAGCCTTTAAAGGCCTTATGAGAGCTTGTATGAGCATTTTATATAGTGGAACATAAACTCAGTGAGAGTGTGATCCTTTTGTGGACCATACTAGGCAAATATTATTTGCTAATACTAGGACTAGGCTCGATGAGCCAGGTCAGCTGAGGTGTGAAAAAACCCAAAATACCTGGCCATAGCGATCTACCGATAAGGGTTTAGTGGGTTATTAATTGATGATGTTGGAGTATGCTCAGATGAGAGCCAAGGGACTGTGTGGCCCTTGCGTATGATGAATATCCTTTAAAGACAGGGCTAAAACCTCATCGTTATATCATCACACAACATGTACATAAATAGCCATTTTGAGATTCGTTAATGAGGGTGAAGCGTGTATTTGTGTAAGAGATTATCCCTATGCACCATAAAGTTATAGTTGCATCATCATCTGGAGAACCGTGATTTTTTTTTCTCTAGAAGAAAACCTGTATCACACCCCAAGAATTTACAATACTGATATTCCTGAGATGTGACAGTCAAAAAATATATACATCTCTTGATATGACAAATTTACAGTGGCAAATTTTTACAAAGTAACAAAAAAGAGCTTAGGCACAACTACAATATCTTCCAATGTTGATCTTGATGAGCACTCAAAATGAAACCGCAGTTATCCTGAAAAAATGTTTACTATAGTTTGTTGAGTTTGGCTACTCAGTAAGTGATCATCATAATCCGAAAAATAATCATGATTGAAAGATATCAATATTTTCAAAAAGAGATCATTTAATAGAAATGCATTAGCAGTTTCACTTTAAAAACTGCATAATTAAGTATAATCCCAATAATTGAAATGCATATCACATTTTAACATCAATGCATAATTGAAAAGATTTTACAAAATACCCTACTGGCGTCCCAAGTAGGTCACCTATATACCCTATCAGAGTCCTGATGGGTCCACTTAATCCCTATCGACGTCCTAGATAGGTCCACTTAATCCCTATCGACATCCTAGATAGGTCCACTTAATCCCTGCAGGTCCACTTATACCTCACCGGCGAACCGGATGAGTCCACTTAATCCCTACCGGCGTCCCGAATAGGTCCACTTATACCTCACCGGCGAACCGAATGAGTCCACATGCATACTTAAAATATTTCTAAATCTCTTTAAACATTCGAAAGCAGCAATATCATGTACTCAACTTATCACTGAAATCATTAATATGAATTTCACTGAAACCATTAATAACAGTCACTTTAAATAAAATTTCAAAAACACCCAGTCAAATATTTTGGGCTCTAATTCAGAACGGTAGTAGTTCCTAAAGACATTCTAGTATTATTGCCAATCTAATATGTATAGAAAAATTCTTATAAAAATTCAAGAATATGGAATTATCACAATTTATTTCACAACAATGGCATAACCAAATGCAAAAATATCAATTTTCAAATAATAAGCCAGTCATTTGCACATGAAATTTACAATGTCTAAATATTCAAAAACAGTAGAAAGAAATCTCACAATTTTACTAACAGCAGAAATATCGTATTTATTTCTAATAATTTTACAGTATCTAAAATTTTCTAACAATAGACAAGAAAAATAAATAAATTTATTTTTCTAAGAATTTACAACAATTAAAATTTCTAACATAGATACAATAGCATAATTTTTATAAAAAATATTATTTTTCAAGAAAATGAAGTCACTTACACACAAAACTTATAAAATAAAGATCCTGAACGAAAATATCACTATTTATTAAAAACAGACTATATTTCAGGAAGATGATGTCACTTACACATAAAACTAATAAAATAAAGATATTGGATAGAAATATCACTATTTTATTGAAAACTGACTACCTGAAATCCAAAAACTGGGATTGCGTCCCCCTAGTCTATTGACTGACTTTGGTGGTCTAATCATGAGTCCTGCAGTGGACTGTGGGTCAGTTTGAGAAAGCTCGACGGATCGTGATTCGTAGTTGAAGGTGGAGTGCTCCCATATATTGATAATTTCCTAAATCTAACGGATCCAATTTCCTTCAAAATTAATTCATTTTATGTTATGTGATTTTTAGAATGTTTATTTGAATTTTTGTAAATCTTCTGATATTTTATTTTTGTCATTTGGATTTATAAATTAAAAGAAATTAAGTTTTCAATTTTTTAAATAAAATATAATATTTAAAAATTCTAAATATGAAATAAAATATTTTTTAAAAATATTTGAGACCTCCATAAGATATGGGGCCCAAAATTTAAAATGTGGATTAGGTGGGCCTACATGTGGCCACCCTAAGTGTGGGACGCCCCCACCCATTCACATAACATTCTTGGGAAGAATGTTGATCCTCTTGGTTGACTTATCTTTTTAAGTATAATCAACTTATGTGATAAGGTTGAATATTTAAGATATTTACTAATTCTTTGAATTAAGATTTATTAATCAATAATTAAGGATTTGATATATTAAAATATAAGCTTTCCTTGATAAGAATAGATTTAGGAAATTGAGGATAAGGCTCTAGCTCATCTCTTTGAATCTTGATGGTGGATCAAAGAGATGGATGTCTCAAATCTCTCACCTCACAATTCTCTTTAGATCGACGGTTGAGATTTGACCCTACGAATTGAGGCAAAATCTACGACATAGAAAATCTATAAAAGGAGGTATCCCCTCATAAAATGAGATACGTATTCTCTTATCTCTCTTTAACAATTCTCTCTCTCCCAACCCAAAATGTAGCTATCTTATAAAGGGGAGGCACGCTCCAATTTTTTATCTCTCTCCAAATTGTACCATGTTTTGGTAGCATGAATCACCTCTGTTCTTTGTGGGTGGCAAAGGGGTGGAACCCCTTGCTAGTAGATCTCTCCCTCTCTCTTCATATTCATCTCTTATCTCTCTAAAATCAAGTTAAGAGGCTCGATCAAGATTAAGTCATTGAGTGGAATTTTGCCATAGTAGGGAAATCAACATACCGATCACAGATCCCTAACACATCGGAAGGAGGAGACTCGGCGTGGGTGTACTAAGCCCAGTTGAGGTAATCTCTGGCAATTTTTCCTTTTTAAATATTTACTTCTCGTCCCATGAAGCAATAAAGTCTAGTTTTGTTTTTTGAATAAAGAATTGTATTTGAAGAGGTAGCAATTGAGAATCGATTTTATTTTTGTTTTATTTATTTCAAGAGTGATTTGATTATAATTGGACATTGTAAGTGTTCTTGCCGGCGTAGGGATAAAGAATTTTTTTTAAAATATATATACCGTGCTTTATCATAAAAGTCATTTCACATCTAGCATGGTTGTAAATCGGGAAGTCCATTTTCTTTAATTATTTTCTTTCCATCTTTTCTCGCTACATACTCCAGCCCTCCTTTCACCCACCTTAAATTTTCAACATATATTTGGCTTAAAAAGAGAACTTTGTTAAAAGGGAATCATCTTCCATCTTTTAGTACTGCTATGTTGAAACCACTTTTCCATCTTTTATTCTCTTTTTCATTCTGTGCTTTGGCTATATGAATGGATGTTGAGATTGGTGTTTTCTCTTTTTTTATTTGCACATTACCATGGACCTCATGTACTAGAGTAAGAGCTTTCTCATAAAATGTGGAAAAGCTTATATTTTTCCAAACAAGATAGGAAAACAAAAAGAAATTCAAGAAAAAACATAAAGGAGAAAACAAAGGAATATACTCTACAAAGGCAAATGATCATCTAAAGCTCAACTCTCCACTCTGTAATGCTTGTTGATGAATGATTTTCATAATGGTGAAGAATACAGTATCTTTGAGAACATGGCTAAGAAAGAGATTTATCGTTTAACATTCAAAAGAAAAGGAAAAGAAAGGGATTAAAAGAACTCAAGAACTATGAACGATTCAGACAAAATGAAATGAGATGGTGCAAGAAATGAAGTAATATTGGGGAAACGAATTGAACGCAAAACGAAGAATAGATCCAAAGAAAGAAAACATTGGAAAATTGTTTGTTGAAGAGCAAAGAATGAAGGAAACTCACTACTGAAACAAATAATAAAATAGTTATTTTTCTTTTATTTTTGGTTAAACCCTGTTTATCTTAAAAAATTATCTGACACTTTTTTCCCATTCGAATGCAGGATGGAGAGGGCAAGCTTGAAAAGTCCTCTGGGCCAGGCCAAGATATTGGGTACACTAATTTCCTTAGGAGGAGCAATGATTTTCATCTTTTACAAGGGCTATCTACTCCCACCTCTAAGAATCCCATTCATAAAAATAGATCACCATTATTCAATTTCTACTCGTTCAAGACATGGTGTAGGAGAGTGGGTTAAAGGTGCCTTCTTTGTGGTCCTCGGTATCGCTGCTTGGAGTTTATTTCTCATTTACCAGGCTACAGTGTACAAGGCTTACCCTGCTCCTCTTTCTATGACGGCATGGATTTCCTTATTCGCAACTTTGCAGTCACTTGCAGTCGGTTTAATCTTCGAGAGGAGGTCATCGGCATGGAGATTTTCATGGGATGTCAAGCTCTGGAGCATCTTCTACACGGTAAGGCTATAGTTATGTTGGACCCCAACACTCAAAAAGAAAAGTTCATAAAAAGTTGAAATTTTTGTATTGAAGTAAGATGCACCTCAAAAATTCTGTGAGTGCTCCTGCATTGGAGAACCCCCCAGCTGGTCATCTCGACCTCGACCTCGACATTTATAGACATGAAAGAATAAATAATTTCAAGTCCAAACAATCGCCTAATTTTTATTTATTTATTTTTTATACAATTTGATGTTTGTAACATTAGAGTTAGTAAAAAATGGAATAATAAGGCAAAAAACGGGGGATGTACGCTTAAAATTATCAATAATTTGGATGAGACCTCCTATAAAGCAACTACCTGGGCCATAAAATGTGGCTGGAGACCACTGAAAGGGCCGGAGAACCTAGGGCATCTTTGCGACAAGGCCAGTTTAGTTCGGCTCTGTTTGGCCATTTTATTTATTGTTTTCCTTTCTTTTACTTTTATTGTATTTAGTCCTACCCGGTCTACCCCGAACTAAGCTTCGACCTAAGTCAAGGGCCTTTTAGTCTTGTCAAGTCTGGGTAGGGCTCTAACTAGCCGATTAAAGACTAGAGCCAGGGCCAAGGCCCAGGTCAGACCCATTTCCATCCCTAAAAAAAAAGGGTCCATAATTTTCCTTGAAGTTTAAAAAATTGGAAGATTGCACACATTGTAGTTTTCACACGAAAATTCGGCGACTTCTAACATTCAGTAGGAAATCTAGAATTTTGACCTATCCTAAATTAACGATAGAGTGACGCAGTCGCAAGAGATTACACTTGTTTTGACACTAACATTCAGTAGGAAATCTAGAATTTTGACCTATCCTAAATTAACGATAGAGTGACGCAGTCGCAAGAGATTACACTTGTTTTGACTCAAACTAGGTTCATAGTTTTCTTTAATGAAAAGTATTTGATTGGTCCTAGCTCATATATGTTGTGGTGCGGGCCCTGAAATCCGGACTATCCAAATAATCGGACGGTGTAGATTTGCCCCAAGGAAACGGTGACCGGTAGTCCGGATCCCCCCTCATCTCTCCACCTTTAGAAAAGCACGAAATCATCGTCATTTGATTGCTTTCGTTCTCTAAAGCCCCCAGACCTTCTTACCCAGCAACTCTTGCACCAACCTAGTGTTGGAAAAAAAAGCCGGTTCAAAACCGGAACGGGCTGGTGAAAAAGCAACTGGGACATTCATGGTTCCGGTTAATCCCGATTTTGGTGTTGTACTAAGTATATATCTAACACCCCAAAAACTTTCGGGCCAAAACCGACAGGAATCTGACCGGGCGGGTTTTTACCTAACCGGACCGATTTTTAGAAAAAATGCCCAAATAACGTTAAAATGTCGAAATAACACGTTATTTAGCGATGCGCTGTTATTTGTATCAGTAACCGTTATTCTATGCAGAACCCTTAGTTTTTGTTGGATTCCTTTGTTTGTTCAATTTTGGTTACTTTTTTTAGAGTTTTTAAGGAATTTTCAATAAATTATTGACTAGAATTGTTGATATCATAGTATAAAATGAAGGATTTCAATCGGAAACACACCGCAATTTGAATTTTTGGGCCATTATTTTCTTGTTCTTCGCTTTTTGAAAAAATCCGCCTTTGTGCATATTGTGGTCTAGTTTTACGGATTTTTATCAATAAAAATCTATGGCTTTTGTTGATAATAGAGTTAGTCAGTATTTGTACTCCCAATTGCATTAAAAATTACAGATTTGGACCTCGATTTAGAGGGATTAGGGCATCTACTCAGTTTTCAAAACTGATTTAAAAAAATCCACCATACTGCATATAGTGGCCTCTTTTTTGGATTGTTTTCGGTCAAAATCCATGAATTTTGTAGATAATAGAGTTAGTAAGTAGATTCTACTCTTAACTTCATTGAAAATCCGAGATTTGGGGTTCAATTTAAAGTGATTAGGGCAGCGACTCAGTTTTTTAGAATTGAGTTGAAAAAAATCCGCCATACTCCAGATTGTTGATTCGTTTTTGGTGTTTTATCAATCAAAATCTAGGGCTTTTGTATATCATGGAGTTAATCAAAAGGTTCAAGTCCTAATTTTATTGAAAATCCGAGATATGGTGCTCAATTTTGAAAGATCAGGGCATTGACTCAGTTTTTGGACCGAGCAGAAAACACCTTCCAACCGCTCGATTTTGTATTCGATTTGGTGATCGATTTTTATAGTTGAGATCACAGGTATGAATTTCATTTGATTTTTCATTCAGTATTCTTTGTAATATGATTTTTTAGTTGCTCGAGTAATTTGTTTACCACTTTATTTTACTAAAAAAATAATTATGCAAAAAGGTACTTTTAAATTTGAAATAACACACTCAAAATCGTTGTTTGTATATGTGATATGTTAATTAATTTGGTTGTTCTTCGAGATTTATTATTGGAGAGTATTTTTTTGTTTCACTGAGAGATATTCTTGGAGGTATAAGTGTATTAGATTTTATCAGTTTGATCAGCATATTTGGTTGATGGTTCTATGTAAGATTATGTTGTTTGTATGGGTTTTAATCTATTTTTGAGAATTATAGTTTATACTAGTTTCAATGGATCTCAAAAACTTAAAAACTAGTGCTTTTTAGAAACTAAATACAAAATTAATTTTTTTAGAAACAGGCTCTCATGTGTTTGTTATATGGATTTTTTTTATTACTTTTTATTTTATTGATGTGCTGGTTGTTTGGGTTTCATAACTAGTGGGAAGGATTCTTTGGTTAAAATTAAAAATCATTTAGGTCTATCGTATTGTTGGTGGATGATTATAAGGTTACTTTGTATGAGAAATGTCGTGTATTTTAATTTTGGTTTTAGGAGATTTTTTGGAGCAGCTTAAATCGCAGCTTTAGGAGCTTGATTGCAATTTTTTAACAACAAATTGTTTCAATTTTTTTTTTTTTTTAAGATAAATGTAGGTAATAAGATAAGAGTAATGATCCTATGAGACCCTCCTACATCTATGTGTGTAGGACCTCAAAGGATCGCCATTAAATTAGCACAGATCTCTAGAAAAGTCAAGTCTCATACCCATGTGATAATTTTTCTAGAGATTTGTGCCAAATTTAATGGTGATCTGTACGAGGGTCTCACATGATCATTACTCATAAGATAGTATACACTTAATCATTTTTTTTTTATTTAAAAAAAAAAAAAAAAAAAGAATTGATTTGGGGGGTTTTTGATCCTTTTTTTTTTTTTTTTTTTAAAAAAAATCTACCGGACCAAACCGGTCCGGTTAGCTGCCCGATTGACCCGGTTCCAATTCTAACCGTTCCAAGCCCATGTCCAGTTAACCGTTCCAGTTCAATTTTGCCAATACTGCACCAAACCTCCTATGGCCATGCTAGAGGACAGATTTTCCCCAAATGCTCGTGATACATTCGTAAACAGCCTGGAAAACCACCTGACATCCTATCTTATCCAGAAACCAGTAGAGGTTAGAGTCACTGATTGTGTAAAGAGTCATAAGTGCGCAAGTCTATTTCCTGATTGAGAACTAGCAAGGCCAGCCATCTTCCCCTAAAGTCGAACTCCTCAGATGGCATCATCTTCTATTTGTCTTTGTTCTTCAACACTATTAAGGAGGCAATATATGCTCCAAATATAATAGTGTCTGATGGTATTGTTGGCATTTCTTGTTTTCTTTTCTTGTGGACATTTTCCTTTTTGAAAGCACGGGGCATTATTATGAACTTGTGGAAATTTTTTGCCCTTTGAAATTTTTCGTCTTTGTATGATGATTGGGGTATTAGTATTGACATGAGAGATGATCAAGGAAATTCTTGGTGCTGCATCGTTGTATGAAAGTTGGATGCTTTGGGACAAATGGCTTCTGATTCCTCTTTTGATAATGGCTTCTCTCTTGATAAGAATATTAGATATTTTATTTGTTCATCGCTTATTAGGGAAGAGAGTAAGGGGGCTTCAAAGATGAGGTAATAAGGGAGATTAGCTAAAATCATGGCAAAGTGCTCTACCTCCTGAATTTGTTGCTATTTTGAAAAGCTCGTATTCAATTTTAGTGAGTGATTGATGACACATATTTTTTGAAACACCACCCTGCCATGGTGATGGTGATGGTGATGGGGAGAATATGGAAAGAGACGACATGAAAGCAAGGGAGATTGAGCTCAAAATCCGGGACAAGAATTTTGGGGATAAAGGGGGGCTGTATGTACGGATTGGAATATGAGGAATGCGTGGCTCTCTAAATTTTTTGTAATCACCTTTGAAGGCAACTCACTTCATCCTATTATGGGATTCTCGTTGTTATCCGGTTGCCCTATTTTGAAATTTGGGAATCATGAACTCCTACCCATATAGACGTCATGGATGTGGGGATCGCAGCATAATAGGTGCGGGCCTAGACGCATAAAAACTAAGTCCTTTCATCTTCTCAAACGAAAAAAAAAAAAACCCAGGTCTAAGCAACCGGTCAATGTGCCACAAGCCTATAGCTTACCAAAATTGAGAAACAACACCCTTATCCATTTTTTGAACAATTACCTCTCGCTTCAATTTTTTATTTATGATGGAGTATAGATAAGAGGGCATACCCAATGGCAGTCTGGCCCCAGCTGTTGTCCCCATAGGTTAGGCCATACTGCCATGGGGTATGCCCTCTTATGAGGCCGGGCTAGGCCAGCCAAAAAACAATTGATGAAAAAAAAAAAAAAAAAAAACAAGAAGAAAAGAAGGCCATACAAAACCAGGCCAGGTACAAAACAAATGAAAAAAAGATAAACGAAAAAACAAGAAAAAAAGAGGGCTGGGCCATGCCGAACCACTCCTGCATTAGCCCTAGCTCGACCATCAGGCTACAGTTTGTGTCCCAGGCCCTACTTTTTAGGGCCAGACTAATCAGGCTGGGTCAGGCCCCTAGCCCATCGCCAGCCTTAAGTACATGTGCCTTTTCCAACCCTATTTTTAGTGTTAATAACTATTGGGTTATTCTAGAATACAACATACTAATAGTGAACTTATGATTTACTACTTTAGAATTTCTTAATATAACATGCCTTTGTATGTTAAAAAATTACCTTTGATGTTAAATAGTTCATCTACTTTAGAAGAGTATTTGTCTTTTTTTCAAATCCCTTAAAAACTCAATTGAAAGTTTAAAATATTCTATTGAGTTTTTGAATGACCATTAAGACTTCAAAAATAACTTTATTTTTTGCAAGGGAACTTTCTTGTTAAAAATTTTCAAGTACAAAATTCTAAAATCATAATTAATGTGGTGTATTCTAAAGTAACCCGTCACTATTTTACCGTACTAACACCTGACTGAGAACGGAAAAGGGAAACAAATAGAGCAAAAAGATTTCTAGGCTAGCAGTTGCGGGGTAGTCAGCCCGAAGAATGCCCATGAGAAACTAGGGACTGGGATTCAAAATAAAAAAGAACTGTGTCTTGAATTGTTGTACAAAGCTGGTATTGCTTCAATTGTAGTAATAAGGGTATCTCGCTCGACACCGTATATCCTTATTGCTATATTACAAAAGGAAAATGTTAGTATAGGGATTAGAGCTGCCAATGAATCGGGCTGGGTTTCAAGACCGGCCCTGTTCCGGGCTGGCATTGTTCCGGGCTGGCCTTGATCCGGGCTGTTTTGGGCCTTTACAGGCTTCAAATCTGGGCCTTACTAGGCCAGGTTGGCCCGTAAAGGCCCGAATTTTGCCAAACAGGCAAGGCTGCCTGGTAAGCCCGAAAACATTTCGACCCATCCCAAATCCGGCCCAACCCATTTAAAAGCCTTTTTTTATTTTATTTTATTTTTATTTTTAAATCTTCACTCTTCAAACCTTTTTTTTGAAGCAAGTAAAAAAAAAGGTGCTAAAATATTTTTTTAGAAACTTTAAAACCCATATGTCTCTCTCTATAAACCTTCTCTCTAAAAATCGATTCTGTCTCTAGAAACCTAATCTCTCTTTCTCACTAAAAACTCATTTTATCTCTCTCTAGAGTTCCAAATTTACTTTTTCTCTCAAAAAGAACATTATGTATTTCTCTCTCTAAACATCTTCTCTCTCTAGAAACTTAATCTCTCTTGATCTCTTTAAAAACTCATTATTTCTCTCTCTAAAAGCCCAATCTCTTTTACTCTCTCTATAAACCCACATTCTCTCTCTAGAAATCCAATCTCTCTAAAACCCAATCTCTCTTTTTCTCTCTAAAAACCCTATCTCTCCCAATCTCTCTTTATAAAAAATATTAAATCACATTGAAATATTAAATATCCTGAAAACCGTTTAGCATATATTTGTTTTAGGCTTACTACTAACAAGAAAAGTTTGAAGAGATAAGAAAAGAAGCTTTTTAATGGCCCGGGCCAGGCCTAGGCTCGTAGTCTTTTCCTGCCGGGCCGGGGAAGGCCTGGCCTTTAGGGATTTTTTCGGGCCAGGTCTTACTACGCTGGCAGGACTATTTTCGTGTTTTATCGAGCCGTGAGCTGGGCCGGTCCCCACCAGGCCCGGTGGTAGCTCTAATGGGAATAGGTCAGCGTCTTTTCCCAAGCACTTGAATACGTAAACACTAATTTGAAATGTATGTAACAGGGGATTGTTATATCAGCAATTGTGTACTATGCACAAATGTGGTGTATTGTAAAGAAAGGTCCGGTCTTCGCTGCCATGTTCTACCCTGTCATCTTAATCTCTGCGGCACTACTTTCAGCCATTCTCTTTCTCGAGCGCCTTCACTTGGGCAGGTCCGTAATTTACCACTTTCCTATAAGCATAATGGAATATTATTTGGAAATGTAGTGAAATTATCTATTTCCTCCCTTGGTATACTTTTTGTATCTCAAATTTTGGAGATGTTATCTTTACAACACATTAAATAGTCCCAAGGAAAAAAATGAAAAAAAAAACTAAACTCTATGTCATAGAAAATATTTATGCCCCAAGATTGCATAGAAATTGTCCAACTAGATAAATAAATAAAAGAAAAAAATCTTGAACTTTTTGACACAGCCCAAGCTATTTTTTTTTTTTTAATGTTCATCCCAAACTATCTAATTTGACATCTAACGATTAAAAGTATTTATGATCTCTTTATAACAAAGATAAAAAGTGTTATAGCATAGAATCCCATATTGTTTTGTTTTGCAACTATAATATGGGATTACCACAAGGTTGTGCTAGGAATATCCCACCCGTTGAGCTCATTAACAGGCCACTAATTTTGTGGAGTTCTCCTGGCCCCAAGTTGAGGAGAGCTACTATTTGTTTCATTAAATGTTCGAAGTTGTGAACGTAGCTCTTTTAGAAGGAAAGATCCAATAACAAATTATTATGCGGTTTAGGTATCAAATATGAATACGGCCCAACTAAAAAATATGGAAAATTTGGTCCAAGCTTAATCATGGGCTAAGTTGCCGGTACGGCAAACCATGGACTTTTTACTAGTCGCTAATGTTTACGCTTAATTTAAACTAAAGAATGGCGGAATACGTTGGCAACTGATCGCTTAAAGTTAATTTCCAGGATAATAGGTGATTTCTATTCAAGAATCGGTGTATTTCAAGCTTCAACTTACTTCTTCACATTTTCCTCTAATCTCAAATATGATGTGGAAGGAAGTTGAATTAGGTCTTGCCAACCCTGCTTTATTATTAGGGCTAGGATCTTGCAGGCCAACTGGGCCATTAGAGTCCCTGCGCTAGCCGTTCTAGGGCTTACTACCAGCCCTAGGGGCGTTAGCTGGATGGTCTTCATGGCCTTGGCTCTGTCCAGGCCACGCTATGCCTTATGGTGCCCCCCCAATGAATCATTTTGGATACTAACAAGACAAACCCAAACCGAAACCGAAACCGAGCTATGCATTTTACTCATCAAGAAAATGGCTAGTAAACTATGGATGAAGATGGTTTGTGTAAAAGCTTTCAAGTTTTGCAATTTTGTTAAAGAGATGTCTGTATTTGTTGCCACTTATTTAGATTGTGAATTTTTTCCTTTTCGTATTTTCTTATTTTCATTTTCTGGTGGATTTTTATATTCTTAATTCATAAAACCTAAATGTACTACCTTCAACTAGCCAAAGAACTAAAGAGTTTCTCTGCCCCCGCCAAACAAAGGTGGCTCTAAAATGAATCTAATCACACCCATTCTTGCTCCATCACCATTGAAGTCATTGATGAAGTGGAAATGGTATTGGGGTTGCGGTGGTGGAACCACAGGAGCCTCAGTTAATGGTTTTGGCTTCCATTTCCACTACCGCATTCGAAAAACACTAACTATTTCTACAAAAACTGTAAGGGTATGTAATCTCCAGTGATCTGCCAACAATAAAAAGGTCATTGATGAAGTCATGATGGCCATGATAGTACTCTTACCATTATTATGTAGAGAAAATAATGCCGAATAATTCAAATTTGACTAGAAAAAAGTTGAAAAAAATAGGATATGTAAAGATGATATAGGATAAATTTACGAAATGCAGTTATTATAAGAAAACATAAAATCATTGAACAATAGTTCTATGTTCTTTCTTTGTATTATTTAGGGGTCTTTGTTGATAGATTGTTAGAGTTTTCATTAAATACAACAATAATGCTTCATTTACTATAACAACACAAAACATACAATGATTTTATTGAGAGTGTAAAATAGAAAAGAATAACAATACTAAATATAATAATTACATTAACAAACAACAAAAAGGGATAGGAATAATAATAAAAAGTAAAGACCCTCAATATACGATCACAATTAACTACAAAATAAAAACCAAATGTGTGGATGCGGTCGATTCAGATTATTTTGTTGCATACATCAATAAAATAACAAAAACTTCAAAAAGGTAAAGTTAATCAGATTTCTGTACACATAAATAAAATAATAAAATGTTTACTTGTATTAACAATATGAATAAGTAAATCAAATATTCAAACCTAACCCTAATTCCCAGATGCCTAAATCTTTATTTGTGATTGAATCTCTCTCTCTCTCTCTCTCTCTCTATATATATATATATATATATCTTCCTCTTCGTATTGATGCTCTTGGTTTAGGGAAAAAGATTAGTTCCAATGAGTTATTATTCGGCTAACTGCATATTATTTTGAGATATACAATTGTTTTGAGAGTTCTTTTTATGGATACAAGAGTTCCTCTATTGTTTTAATACAATTTTTTAAAGGAATATGCAAGTCAAGATGTTCTATGAATTTTTTTTGCTAAATCTAGATTCTTAACTTAATCCTACTTGTGATTTTCTAATTCCAATACCAGAATTCGTGGTATAGAATCAATGAAAATAAAGGATGTTTAAAGGAAGTCACGAGGAAGTGTTTTTCTAAAGGGCTTTTTGAAAAGGGATAAAATATATATTTATATCGGTTTCATACAAGGAAAAGTGTTCTATGCGTGGGGGACACATTCCTACATTTGTGTCCTTTGAAGCATAAAACATCCATATTTAAAAAGATGTATGCTAATGTGTGGCCCCTCCAAAAAGAGAGTTAAACTCAATGGTCTATATATTTCTTCATGAAATTATCATTTTTGGTTTTTAAAATTTAATTGTTTTACATATTCATGATCTCCATGTTAGAGATTATATATTCTTTAAGAATTAGGTCCAAAATCCACTAAGACTCACAGAAACCTTGTCTTCATAAAAAAAAAAAAAAAATTTGAAGATTTTTTGAACAACACAAGACATATTTAAAAAAATATGTAAATTGGTGTTTTGATAAGACCAGGAACTTGCCTAAATATGATGTAGACTAATGTCATTTGTTTGTAGTTTGATCGGAGCATGCGTTATAGTAATCGGCTTCTACTGCGTTTTATGGGGAAAGAAGAAGGACGAATACCAGCATCGTTCATCATTAGAAAACCCAAATCACAACTTGCAAGCAATTGAAGAACCACCCCCCAAGGAAATTGCTACCACATGATATGCCACTTGGGCCTTTCTATTCACTACGTATTTTGATAATGTTGGTCAAGTTTTATGACTTATAAGGTCTCTTTGAATGCACTACTTACTGTTGAGTGTTTTTATTATAATACGTAAAACAGTAAGACAAATTTGTTGTCGCCTCTTCATGGCTTAGAAGCCAAAACAAAATTCTTCTCCCTTGATTCACTCAAAAGTGATATTTTGTGTTTTGTTTTACCCTTGATTCAAAGGGGGTTTGGCCCCTTTGAATTATATTAGCATAAGCAGTAGCCAATTTTAACTGAAACCTGTGATACCCTCTCAAAATAGCATTTCATTTTTTTTCTTTTCTTCTTAAAAAATCTCATAAAATGAAGAAATTTGTATTAATTAAACTCTTGAATTATTCATATAACGTCAGTTAGCTGATTAGCAACTCATAACACTGCATTGCAATGGATATAATGGGTGTTCTGTTTTATTCATTAAAATGTTGAAATAATATAACGATTACTACGTAGACTTATTTTCAAACGCAAAGTATCTTGCAAACCCACGGCCTCAACGAAAGAGTACATGCCCATGGTAGGGCACGTTTGGTATGTATTAAAATATTTGCAAGAAAATTTTTTCATGTGAAAATTATATTACGCACGTTTGGTCGCAACAAATTAGTGTTTGCAAAATCGAACTGGACCGGTTAACCGGACATGGGCCCAGAAGCGATTTTAACCGGCTTAACTGGTAAACCGGCTGATTCAACCACTCTAACCAGACAAGTTCTGAACGATAAAAAAAAGTGTAGAAAACAATAAAAAAAGCTACAAATTTTTTTTACTAAAATATGAAAAGCATATAAATAATTTGATTAAAACAAAACACACTCAAATGAAGTTGAAAATTAATGAAGAAAATGGATTTTAACGAATCGATTTGTACCTATAGGTATTTTTAAATTATATTGTAAAAGATGGGAAAATATAGAAGTGAGTATCAATGAACAATTTTTTTTTTAATCTTCACCATAATGTAAAGAATATTAAAATAGTGTTAAAAAAAATCGACTTGACCAACTCTTTTTTAAAAGAAAATAAAGAAAAAATTAAGTTATATATAATATAGGTGTTTTTTTTTATTTATCAACTAAGCAGTAAACGGCGTATTGGTTAGTTGGTCTAATAATAAAGGACTTCTTTAAGAGAGGATTTTTGTTCGATCCCAATGGGCAAGTAATATTTTTGAACCAGCGAAATGAATTCTAAAAAATAAACACGCTGGCAGTGATGGGCATGTAATTTTGATGTAATATTTTTGAACCAATGAAATGAATTCTTAAACGAAAACACACTGGCAGCTATGGGCAAGTAATTTTTTTGAACCTACGAAATGAATTCTTCAAAGAAAACACTTCTTCCTACGAAATGAATTCTTAAAAGAAAATACTTCTTCCTATGAAATGAATTCTTAAAAGCAAACACCGCAGCGATGGGCAAGTACCAACGAAATGAATTCTTTAAACAAAACAAGCTGGTGGCGGGATTCGAACAAAGATTTATATAAACGTTAATCATGAAAGCTAACCAATAAACCATTCTAATGTATTTGATATAAATTTAAAGTAATATTTTATTTAAAGTTTAAAATATCAATTGATCATCAAAACCACCAAAAACTAAAACCGGCCACTAGCCGGTTCTGATATGTTGGCCGTTAGATCGGCCACTTTTACGAACACTCGGTTGGGTTTTAAAAGGAGAGGTTCGATATTGAAAGTGAACGTGGAAGCTTTCAATCTTTCACATGGGGGATAGAGAATTTTGTTTTATTTTTTATTATATTCGTTTTGGTGCGAAGCACCCGAAGTCTTTGGTTTTCACTTGCCACCGAAACAAATGGAATAATAAGAGTGAACTTTAAAGTTTGAACTCATTTAAAGATAATGTAAAAAGAAAAGTAATAAATAACAGACAAGTAGCATTAAATACTTTGTAACAGTAGAGGACAACATGCAACTAAGAGAGAAGTGCTACCGACTATTTAAAAAATACTTCTCATTATGACGCTCTTCTAATTCAAGGGTATTAACCAATGGGTACAGTACAGTTTTTTAGAGCTGTGACTTGGAACAAAGTAAAGTGCATATTCAAATAGAATCGAGAAATATGGTTTCAATACTGAAAATTTTTGTAAGAGTTTTAAAATATATTTTTATTTTTAATCAAATTTAAAGTTTAAAAAATAATGTAGATTGAGCAGATCTATGAAAATTTAAAAATCTTAAAAATTGACGGTCTAAATGATGTGAATCTAAATCCATTGCGAAGCCAAAACCCGACCTAATAAAAAGGGGCCATCCTCGAGCCAAAAAAGGCCCCCAGGGTGAGGGCACCATGCGCCAAAAAGGGGGGGGTAGCACCACCCATTTCTCTCTCTCTCTCTCTCTCACACACACACACTAATGGCTTAGCTGTTAGTCTCTCTCCTTCTCCCCTTCACTCTGGCAGCTTAGCTGCGGGTGCCCTCATCTCTCCCCTCTCACTGGCGGCCTAGCCACCGGTCTCTCTTCCTCTCCCCTTGGCACCGGCACCCCTCCCTCTCTCACTCTCTATCTCTCTTTGTCCCTCCTTATCTTTCTCATCAGTGACCTAGCCACCGGTGCCCTCATCTCTCTCTCTCTCTCAATCTCTATCCCTCTCACAAGTGGCTTAGTCGTCGGTGCCTCTCCTAGTGCCCTCATATCTCCTCTCTGTCTCACTCCCTCGCACTGACGGCTTAGTCGTCGGTGCCTTCATCTCTCTATCACTCTCTACCTCTCTCGTCGGTGCCCAAATAAAACCAAGCGTGATGGGAAACACAACAAGGGACATCACAAGTAAGAAAAGGTAAAAGGTGGATGTAACCAAGAAATCACAGGTAAAAGAGCCAAATAAAAATAGAATTGGTGAAAACCGCTCTACGACACCATCCCACCAAATTCAAGTGAAAACTCGAAATGGCACTTGGACAAATAAGCATGCTGATGCAGTGCTCGTTGTGTAAGGTGGCTTCAACCGACCGAAGATTCAAAATCCCAGCAGCATGGGAGAAAAATTCCCTCAAAAGGCACCCAACCGTTGAACCAAAAAATGCTCAAGAAAATCTCCAATAGTTTGGGTCATAAGCCCTCTGAAGAGTCCCTGAATGTCCGACAAAATCAGAAAGATGGAAGACCAGGTCACAAGCCCTCTGGAGAGCCCCTGAACATCAATCAAGCATGCAACTCCGGCAGAGCGGGCCACAAACCCACAAAATTCTATCGACTATCAAGCCAAATCAATATCCCAGTAAGATGGGAAATAGGCCTCCAATAAGGCCCCCACTACCAACCATGCCCCGACATTGGGTCACATGCCCCATGAGGCCCCTGACTGCAATGTGGGCTCTAGTGGTTTGGGTTATAAGCCCCAAAGTGGCCCCCAACTGTTCACTCGATTTGAACCTTGGTAAAGTAGCTAATACAAAATTGAGAGAAAACTAATGCCCCTGTAAGGATTCGAAAGAAGAACTCAAGCGATTTTGTTCCGAATGTCACAATTTTCGCTCCTTTCGAAGAGCGAGGAAAGTTTTTGGCTTGTATTTTTTACCCACATTTTCCCCCTTACGGATAAAAAAGGAGGCAACTGCAATCCCATAGGTGCCATATATGCCTAGGGACTACACAAGCCCATGTAGAATATACCTAATTTTGAAGAGCCACTGCAATGGCATCATCTTCGCCTCAAAATGTGTATAAAAGTGGCCTTTGATATCTCAAAGTCCTTCCCCAAATTTTGCCATGATCGGGAGAAGGCACGAAGAGACACGAAGAAGATACATTCGAAGTACTTCACTCTTTAAGTGTACTACCATAACTGAAATTCCTAAAAGTGATCTCGGATGGTTTCCAGACTACCGCAAATGACTTAAGAAGATCGAAAAACCCCTGGCTAGCAAGTTTCATTCCAAATGGACCTCTCTAGGTCCTATTGTCCTAAACTAGGTAAGCCATTTACTATTCAAGGTTGACAAGCAAAACCAGATTCCTAAAATAATAAAAGACTGATACCTTCTTCCAAAAATAGGACAAACTTACCACACTTATATCTCATCATTTATAAGGCGGATCGAGCCGAAATTCGGATATTTTGTGCTCTTCGGCGAGCACAAACTTTTGACATATGCCATAGACAAAGCAGACATTCGGAGAGAGAGAAAACTTAGAGAGAAAGTCACACAAAAATTGTATATGCGAAAAATATGTGTTCATGGCATTCTCTCACTCCAACGATTGTAACTCGAAACTTGAAGGTGATAGACCCAAAAATGGACGTGTTTCAATTGTATCCCGACAAGCTTCATTTTGAGAAAAGATATGTTGAGATTGAAGTCTGATAAGACACTGACCTAGGGCTCACAAGTAGGTACAATTTTTTAAGCGACGAAAATCAGTTCCCAAAAATCCAAAATGGCCAAACAGAGGTAATTTCATGCGGTTCTTGATGCAAAACAACCGTGACCACATCCCCTTTGATTTTTTAACGGAAATATGATAATAAAAGCGGCATTTTTGACAAGATTGAGTGATAAAGAAAATACAAGTTTTTACGGTGACTGAAAAAGTGAAAAATTACAAGAACACCATCAAAACTCAAGGATACCAAGCAAATTTTATATCAAAATGATCACCTGAATGCTATTTACGTTTTAAGACAACATATCGCAAAAAATACTACTGAAAAAGCCAAAAAGAAGTCTCCAAGCTATGTGGATGGGAAGAGGCCCCTTTTTGGGGACCTATATGTCCTTTGCATGTTTTTTTAGGAACTCTTTTTGGTCATTTTTCCATTATTTTAAATTTACTTTTTGTTTTCCTTATCTCTATTTTACATCAATTTCTATGGGTTTTGAGTGTACAACCATGTTTCAAGGTTTACCTCTACATAAACCTCATGCTTTGTAATGTTTAGGGGGGGGGGAAGTTAAGAAATTAAACAAAAAATTGCTCAAAGCTATGAGAGAGAGAGTGTGGCTTTTTGCATTGTGCGTTCTTGAAGTTCCTTTGCCCTTGAAATAGGAGAGAGAAACTTTGTGAGAAAGAGATATCACCGCTCTCCTACCATACTCCCTTGTTAGACCACAATTCCTTCCTAGACCATACCCCACATCTATCTATACTCCATACCCATTCATATCCCAAACCCATCTATACTATTTAGCCATTCGTACTCCACACTTATCCATACCCCTTAATTAGACCATACTCCATAGCTACCCACATTCTCTCACCTAGACCAGTCTTTTGGAGGCATCCTCTGAGTGAGCTTGACCGGATGGTGTCGTGACATTGGCATCCTCTGGGGTATTTAGGTCGTGTGCCTAGTACCTTTTCCACCGCCGCCGGAATTGCCTCCTTGTGGAAGGTGTCGCCAAAGGGCCATCAGATTTTTAAGTGGTCATGTCATCCCCATACCTAGCCTAGCCTACCTAGCTTAACCTAGTCTAACCTAGCCTACCTAGCTTAGCCTACCCAGCCTAGCCAAGCAAGCACACGTACACCTACCTAGCCTAGCATGCCCACACCCACCTAGACTAACATCATCAACTTAGCCTAACACGCCTAACCCAACCCAATCTAGCCTAGTCTAGTATGATCTTAGTTCAACCTAGCCTAGCCTAGTCTACCTCACCCCGAACCAAGCCTACACACAAACGTTTCCAAGCCGAAGGGACAAGCTTAAGGGTCTATAATACCCAGACCACATGTGCACATGACTCGAAAGAGAGTTTTGAGTCGAGGAGAGCAATGGGGTTGAGTCCAAACAGTGTGGACAGACAATCGAGGATTTTTTGATAGTGCGTCAGAGCACTGGAATCTAAGAGAGAGATCTTCCTGAGTTCATCTGACCCTTCACCTCAGGGTAAGCCTTACCTTGTTCCTTTTTTTTTTGGTTCAAATCATTCACTGCACTGCCCACACTTATCCTCATGAACACACATACTGGAGTCACCTGTGTGCCGACACACGCATGTACCAAAGGGGCCGTGACACATATTTTCTTCTTTTTCTCATAAAAAGAAAGCAAGCGGGTTTAAATCCAAGGCTGACCACTGTGGGCTGCCTTAAATCTTTTGGAAGAGGATAGTTCCTTCCTGTCCCACTTTGAGGAAGGAGTATTGTAGACATGGATGTCTTTGTCTGATGGCTTTTGAACTTTCCTTTGTATGTGTCTCTTTTGATGGTCATTGGCTCAGGGCCAAGATTAGATCCTTCCATGAGGATCTCAAGATTCACAGCGTTAAAGACTTGGTCAGTAAAGGTTTGAGGGTTACAGGCTTGCAAATATAGTGCAATTTCTAGTCTCATGTTCTTAATGTACATGTGCATCTCTTCCAGTTCAGGTAATGGAGTAGCATGACCCACATCAAGGTTCCCGCCAACGAGCAATGTACTGTTGTATAGTTTCATATTCTATTTATTTCTTATTGAAGATATTGGATAGGTAAATGTCCCATTCATTACTATGAAAGCATGCCAAGAATGCTTCTTGCATAGTCTCCAAGTAAGCATTGATCCCAAAGGCAATTGATACTACTAAGTAAATGTCGGTTTTGATAGTGATTGAACAAATTGTTGCATTAAAAGATACTCATTTTTAGCAGTGTCCCCACCGACCGATATATAAGTGCATCAAATGTTGATGTGGTGAACAACGCCCATCAAATTTTGGAAAATTTGGTCGTTGATAACCTGTTAGGAAGGGTATTCTCATCGACGTAGGCTGGATTTGGTTTTTGATAAGCATCTATTAATCATAAGCCCAGGAGGTGTAGAGGCCATAAGATTTCCATAACTAATTCCCCAACCATTTCAGCTATCATGGTTCTACCTATTGTGGAGGCAGACATGTACTGGATCATTAGCCGGTTGATTTCCCGTACTTAGTTTGGAAGACTGTTGTTTCAAGGCATCACCTGAAGTAGTTGATACAAACACTATTCTCTAGACTTCAAGTTCAACATTCTGTGCTCGAAGCTCTACTTCCTTTTGAGCTAAATGGCCCTCAAGTGTACCACTTCTTCTGATCTTGTCAGGGGGTTATCCTCTCCACCGATCACCTTCACATATGCCATGGGTTCTTCCAATGGGAATCCAAATGATTAATTCTCTGATGTCTGTGGTGCCATTTACAATAGTTCAAACGATACCATCTGGGCATCCACTGGTGCTTACCAGGCTTTCTGTGCCTTATCAAACCAGGGTGATGTACTTAGGATCAGTGTGCACTTGATGTTGCTTATTACCTCCTTTCTTCCTTGGAGGCTTGATAGATGGGGATCCATCATTGGAAGAAAGAGATGAAATATTGTCAAAGTTCAAAGTGACTTTGACCTCTCAGGTTTTCTTGCCTTTCTTATCATCTTTCTCTCTGGCGATCCCCATCATGTTATATGAGCATACCTTAGAGAGGTCATCTTCCAGATGACGTTTGATTTGCTCAAAAGCAATTCTAATATTTGAGTTTTCCAAACCCATCCAGATTTCAGCCATAGAATTGTAATTTAATTGGAAGGATTTCCTGTGCTTTGGAAACGACATATTTGTTGGGGACACATCATGCCTTTTTTAAGGGTGATTCTCACTTGTGACCTTTGCGAGTGTGTGATGGTTGATTTCGCAAAGTGAGGTACAAGTGAGTTAGGCTTAACTCAGGTTTTGGCTTCCAGCCGCGGGTCACATTGCAATGGACATATGTCCATCAACTTATGAATATGAGAGAAGTCTGGGTGATTCAGATTCAGGAAGAGACCTGACCACCATCCTATGAATAGGAGTTGTAAGTCATGATGAGTTAAGCTCATGTGGAGACCTGATTGTTGGCCTATGAACATTAGATGTGGATCCAGGCTGGTAAGGCTCCGGAGGAGGCCTAACTATTCGCCCATAAACATAAGATGTGGGTCCTGACCACCGGCCTATGAATAATAGATGTTGATCTAGGCTAGTTAGTGTTCAGAGGAGATTTCATCGCTAGCTTATAAGCAAAAGATGTAGGTCCAGGCAGGTAAGGATCAAGAGGAGACCTGACCTTAGGCCTATGAACATTAAGTGTGGATCCAGGCTAGTTAAACTCAAGAGGAGACTTGACCGCTCGCTTATGCACATAAGTTGTGGGTTTAGGAAAGCTAGGCTCAATAAGAGACCTGAACCCCGACCTATGATCATAAGATGTAGGTCATTGCAAGTTAAGCTCAAGAGGAGACTTAACTGTCGGTGAATGAATGGAAGATATAGGTCCTGACACGTTAGGATCAAAAGGAGACCTGACTACCGGCCTATGAATATTAGATGTAGATCCAGGTTGGTTAGGCTCAAGATGAGGCTTGACTGTCGTCCTATGAACATGAGATGTGGGTCTAGGCTGGTTAGGCTCAATAGGAGACTTAACAGCCGGTCCATGAATATAAGATGTAGGTCCAAGCCAGTTAGGCTCAAAAGACGACTTCACCGCTGACCTATGTTTACGATGCAAATCTGTGACCTATGTTTACAATGCAAATCGAAGAGATCTCCATAGGAGGATCCCTCAAATCTGAACACCACAATCTGATTTTTAAAAATATGATAGAGAGTGGGACAATCAAATTCTGATATGAGGTTAGATCTACTCATAAATAAGCAGATCTGCTATCAGATTAGTGGCAGAGCCAGTATTGCTCCGAAATACGAAATAATATATAAAAAGCAATAAAAATAATTTAATTCAAATAAAATAAACAAAAATAACAAGAAAAAATCAAGAAAGAGTTAAAATGTACTAGACCGGGCCAGTTGGCCGGGGACCCCCAAGGCTTTGAGGCCTCGCCTGTATCACAGCCGACTAAGTTTATGTCGTGCATCCTCTTTATCTCTCTTCAGGTTTTAACCAAGCCTTGGCTTGGTTGGATGGATTTTTTAATCTAAAGAGTGCAAGTGGCCAAAAACTAGGGTTTTCCTAAGTCTAGCCTTTCAGGTCTCATCGTCTCTACGCTTTCTCTTGGAAGAGCTAATCAAGTCTAAATGGTCTCTAAAATCTCCAGAGTCTACAGAGTCTCTAGAGTCTAAAGGGTCTAAGAGTTTCAAAATGACATTTTATAAGCTAAAACTTATTTGGAATGGGTAACATACCCTAACCAAAAATTTTCTAGCTTGGACTGCCATTATGGTGTTCTAAGGCCTAGGCGACACTTGGAGCGTCGCCTAGACAAAAATGGTCCAGGTCCATTGAACCTAGCCAAAAATGATCCGGGAGGTGTTGGCATGCAAACTGTCAATTTGCATCCCCAGACCAAATCTGCTCAAACTTGACAGATTCTAATCTAGGGTGACTTTGGGATCATTGGGATGCTGCTTACCAAAAGTCAGTCAATTTGGGTAAATTTGGGATGGGCAACACTACAGGTGTCGCCCAAACCAAAACTGTCCAAAATGGAAAATTTTTAGTTCTATGGGGATCTAGGAGCTCTTGTGATATTTCTTACCAAAATTTGGGTCAAAACGAGGTGTTTTCCATTTTTAATGATTGTTCTTAGTAAAACAAGGCATTTTACATGATTCTAGATCACAAGACAGGTATTATGGACAATGTTGGTCTATGGTGTGTGGATTTGCTGGGATAATGTGGTCCTAATGATTAAAGAATATCACAAAATTTGTCAGTATTAAAATGAGGTGTCTACAATTGCCCCTTTTTGGCACTCTCTGTCCTTCGAGGGACAGGTGGGTGACAAAGAAGTAGACCCTGTTGACATTTTAATTTTATCTTGATGTTTCGTGGTCAAAGGGCACACTATCCCTCCAAGACATTGCACTCCCCGCTCACCCACCTAAGGCCTTTTCCTCCTAGGGTTTTCGGGGTGAGATGTCGGTGAGTTACACAAGTATGAAACTCGAGTTGGATTTTCTGGTCATGCCATTTAACTTCAGGGGTTTTCACAATTTCAAAATTTTAAACATGGAATTTTCTTTGATTCCCTTAAGGTTTCTTAAGGTCTTCTGAAAGTTTTACTTGTTTTAGGAAATGTTTGCTTGATCAATTCTGAAGAGAGAGATGAGGTGGCAATGCAGTAATCATCATATATGGGTGTTCAAGCTCATTCATTTTTTAAAGTCTTTTTAGAAATTTTGAAAACAAGGGGGAAGTTTGAAATAGAACTTGAAGCTTTGGACAGGTCACGATGTTAACAAAGAAATTAAATTTTTTGAAAACACAAGATATATAATGAAAATTTTGAAATGAGAAAGGTTTTTTGAAAAATAAATTTTTAGTTAGCAGTTTTAGCTCTTGCAACTATTGAGCCTTTTAAGAAATTCAACATCATGCAGCAATGGACGAATACACCTAACCCTTTACGTCATAAGAGGCTAGGGGGATACACCCAACCTTTTATGTCATACAGGGCTAAACAATTTTTGAATACACTCGACCTTTTACGTCATACGGGGCTAGACGTTTTTTGAATACACCCAACCTTTTACGTCATACGGGTTTAGACAGATATACCCAATCTTTTACGTCATACAGGGTTAGACATTTTTCTGTCTCGGCTCTTTTACATAGCACTAGGTTGATGTTTTCCTGTCTTGGCTGTTTTACGTTGCACGAGTTTGATGTTTTCCTATCTCGACTCTTTTACGTCGTACGAGTTTGATGTTTTCTGAATTGGATTTTGGTTGGCAGTTTAGTCTCATGCCACCAAGGAGCACTTTCTTTTTGAACTTTTGAATGAATATGTTTTTATCTTTTTTATCCTTTTTCTTTTCCTTTGCACCTATTTTGGGGATTTTGGTTTTTTTTTTTGCTCCACTGCCCCAGTTATGGGGTGTTTTTTATTTGCTAATCTTTACGTGTGCAATTGGTAGATATGGACATTTTATTTGCGCTCGCTTTTTAGATCGAATTTTGACAAAGTCAGCCACCCTAGGTATAGGGTTTTTGTTCCAAAATTCTAGTTATTGGACTGTCATACACATAAACGGTGATGGGTTCACCTCTTTCTGCCTTAGGGGATCTAATCGAGAGAGAGAAATCACCCAAACTAACCAATGTCGTTATTGGCGTGGTTCACCTATCTCCGACATGTGGTTGTTGGTAGTTATACTCATACAACCATGGAGTGCCTGGCTAGCTTCAAGCCTTCATAACAGGCATAGGAAGTTAGCTTCGAGAACGAGGCCAGATCGATTAACAGTTTAACCTCTTGTAATGATGGAGAAAGTACTGTCTAGAAAGGGAAATGTTTTGAAAATGGATGATTTTAAAAGTCAATTTGAAAAGCATTTTCAAAGAGGGACGAGCCTTACCATTTTTGCCACCTGTGACCCTTCGATGGTCATTTTCTTTATTTCTTTTTTTTATTCATTTATTTAACGATAATGAAAAGGATTTTCTTATGAGATCATGAGGGCCCAAGAGTCTTGACGTTTCTCTTGACATTTGGAGCTCCCATTTTGTGTTTCGTAGAACCATGAGGAGTTCTTTGGGTTCTTGCCGAGCTTCCTTGTTGGAGAGGTCTCAATGTTTTTCTCAGGGTTTGTTGAAGTCTGGGGTCTCCAATTCATGTTGTCTTCCCAAGGTTGGTTCTATTGGGAACCTGTGGTGATTAGAAGAAATCTTCATCCTTAGGGTCTGCTTATGCAGTATTATTGTGGCTTGAGCACTTATTTCGTATTTGAGATTTTGGACTAGCACTTCCTTTTTGAAGGATTTTTTTTTTACCTATGATGCCTTTTCAGGTTTTCACATCATCCTTTATTTTCATTCTTTTTTAATTTTTTTCACTATTATTAATTTTTTACACGTGATTCCCTTTTGGGTTTTCACCATGTTTACGATGAAAATCGAAGAGATCTTCAGAGGAAGATCCCTCAGATTTGAACACCACAAACTGATTTTTAAAAAATGATAGAGAAAGTGGGGAAAATAGAATTCTGATCTGAGGCCAATTCTGCTTAGAGACAAGCAGACCTGCTCTCAGATCAGTGGTAGCACTAGCATGATCCGAACTTTGAAACACTATAAAGAAGCAATAAAGTTAGCCTAATTTAATTAAAATGAAATAAAGCAAAAAAAAGGAAGCAAGGAAGAGTAAAGAAGTATACCAAACCGGGCTAGGTGGCCCAGGACTCCTGAGCCTTTGAGGGCTCGCCTGTGTCATAACCGGTGTCCTCTTTGCCTCTCTTTCTCTGACCAGGCCTTAGCCTTGTTGAATGGGTGTGTTGACCAGACCTTAGTTTGGTTGAAACGGGTTTCTACCCTAGGGTAGTTGAAGAACTACGGTTAGGTTTAGGCTTCTCAGGTTTAGGGTTTTAGTTAAGATCTCCAAGTTAGGGTTTTTATGAGCTAATTCTTTTCTGACCTCTCTCACAAAAGTCACGAAAATTCGATTATATAGACAGGGGATCAACTAAAAAGAGCAACTTACCATCATCAGTGAAATGCCACCTCCAAAATGCTATTCCGGGAGTCCCGGGTCTGGGCAACACTGGCAGTGTCGCCCAGCCAAACTGGGCCAAATTTTGGGAAACTTGGCCCACGCAGTTGGGGAACCTCTGGAAGGCAGAAACTACCATTTTTAGGGAGTCTGGTCTAGGCGACACTGGTAGTGTCGCCCACCTAGGACTGCACAAATGGAAGATTCCTGTTCAACACTAATCCTTGGGCAGACTTGTCAAAACCTGACAATTTTGGGTCAAATTGGGTTAGGCGACACTGTTGGTGTCGCTCGGGCGACACTAGTGGCATCAACCACACTGATGAGTGACACTAGTGGTGTTGCCCAATCTGGACTTAGACCAAAGTGTCAAAAACTGAAATTTCTTTGGTTATGTTTGTAGTTTAGGCTATTGTGAAGATCCTAGAGAAAATTTGGGTCAAAAAGAGTTATTTTTCTATTTTTGGTGATTGGTTTGGTAAAATAGGGCTTCTGCAAGATTCTTGGTGAAAATAGGGTATCTACAGGATTTTGGGTTACAGGGTAGGTAGAATGGTTCTAGATCATTGGGTAGGTAGTGTGGAATATAGTCTGGGGCATTTACTAGGATAATGTGGCTCTAAAGGTTCAGGAAAGCAATAGAATTTGTGAGATTTAAAATGGGGTGTCCACAGTTGCCCTCTTTGGCACTCCCTACCCTTTGAGGGACAGGTGCGTAGCAAAGAAGTAGACACTTTGGCATTCCTTGTCCTTCGAAGGGCAGGTGAGCGACAAAGATGGTGGCATTTCCTATCCTTCGAGGGCAGGTGAACGACAAAATAATGTAGACATTTTAAAATTCATCATGATGTTACGTGGTTAGAGGGCGTACCAACTAATCCCTCCAATTCATTGCACTCCTGAGCTCACCCACCTAGGGCATTTTCATCTTAGGGTTTTCAGCGTGAAATGTCGGTGAGTTACATAAGCTTGAAACTCGAGTTGGATTTTCTGGCCATGTCACTTAACTTCAGGGGGTTTTCACAATTTCAAATTCTTAAACCTGACATTTTCTTTGATTTCCTTAGGGTTTCCTAAGGCTTTCTATAGGTTTTTTCTATTTAGGAAAAGGTTTGGCCAAGTCAATTCTGAAGAGAAAGATGAGGCAACAATGTGGTGATCATAATATACGAGGAAGCCCCTTTGTTTTAAAAGACATTTTAGAAATTTTGAAAGTAGACGAAGATTTGAAATAGAACCCAGAACTTGGACAGGTTACAATTTTAACAAATAAATTAAGGTTTTGAAAACACAAGACATATAATGACAATTTTGAAAGAGAAAGATATTTTGAAAAACAAATTTTGGTTAGCAGTTTTAACTCCTGCAACCATAGAGCCCTCTATACAGTTTAACGTCATGCAAAGATGGACGATGTAGTCGGCAGTTATATTCATACGACTGTGGATTTTTTATTTTTATTATTTTTTATTATTATTATTATTATTATTATTATTATTATTATTATTATTATTATTATTATTATTATTATTATTATTATTATTATTATTATTATTATTATTATTATTACTATTATTACTATTATTACTAATATTATTATTATTACTATTATTATTATTATTATTATTATTATTATTATTATTATTATTATTACTATTATTATTATTATTACTATTATTATGATTATTATTATTATTATTATTATTATTATTATTATTATTATTATTATTATTATTATTATTATTATTATTATTATTATTATTATTATTATTATTATTATTATTATTATTATTATTATTATTATTATTATTATTTTGCTGCCCCTATTGGGGGTTGGTTTTCTTTTAATATAAGTCTTACAGTTTAACCACTTGTGACCCATTTGGTGGACCCTATGTGAGTGTATCGGGGTCCTTGCTTGAATCTTCGGGACGAGGAATCATCGAGTATTTTTTTATCTTCTAACCTCAACTCTTGTATTGTAATTTAATGAGAGTTCTCTGGAGTTTCGAGCGAAACAGAGTCTTGAAAATATAGGATGCTGCCCTTGGGTGTTCAGAATCTCTTTGGATTTCCGATTTCGTTCCTCCACCACTCACCTTTCGAATTTTCTGACGATCAGGTCCTTAATAATGTTCCGTCGGGCAAATGCTTATTGATTTTCTTTTAACCCCACTTTGACTTAGGGGGAGGAACATAAGATGTTTAGAGAGAAAAGACTTTGGAGAGTAGAAGGAAGAACTTCCTTCTTTTATCTCATCACCCCGGGTTCCTTTCGGATTTTTATCCCGGTGATATTTTTTCTAACTCTAGGGAATCCTTTCAGATTTTTAGCCCAACGGATAAGATTTTTTATTTATTTTTTCATCGCCCCGAGGTTTTTTTCGGATTTTTACTTTGGCGATATTTTTTCCAACACTTGGAAATCCTTTCGGATTTTAGCCTAGCTGATGAGATGTTTTATTTTTATTTTTGACGAAGAAAAGAACGACAAAGGAAAAGGAGGGGGAAGAAGAAGAGTCAAAGGTGCCCTTTTTTTTTTAGCAATTCGCCTTAAGATCATGTAAGAATTCGACCATCTTTCCCTCCTCTAAGTGGCAGGAGGTTCTAATATCGGTTTTCCTCTGATTTCCCTTGACCCAAGTTGACATCCAAAATTTCTTTCACAATGGTTGTTGAATCTCCATTGAACTTTTCCCTTTAAACTGCTCCACTTGAACTTTGATTTTGGGACTAAAAATCACTCTCATTTCTTAATCCCTCAATCTTCTGTATCGATGGATAGGCTCATAAGGGTTTCCCGTTAATGGAGTACTTGAAGTGTGAGGCATGAATTCCTCATTTGGTTATTTGCAAAAGGGCGAGTGATCACCCAACTCCTGTTCGGTAATCTTTTTCATTGGAAATTTTGAATTGCTTTTCGGAGGTGAACTCCGTGGTAGGATCCTTTTCAGTGCTCAAGCTTAGGTAAGACTCTCGCACAAGAGAAGTGATTGAGTTAGTATTATATGACCTTACGGCATGTTGGGAGTGAATGAAGAAGGGTTCAATCTCATTAGTTGCCCCCTGTTGTATTAAATTGCCTTATGACGTGTTGAGAATCAACAAACAAGGGTTCAATCTCATTAGTTGCCCCTATTGTATCCTCTTCATGAGAGGAGTTTTTCCCTATTGAATATTTTGATGGGGTTGCCCTTGCAGGGCTTTCTGTTTCGTTGGGAACTTGTTCATCACATGATAAATTCTCTTGATATGGTGATGCTCCAGTTATCGAAGTTGTGCTCATATCGTTAATGACGTTTAGAGAGTCTGCCTCTTGAGGAGGTAACATGTTCAGATTTTCAATATCCAATTCTTGATCCTAGATTGGTGGATCATTCAAGAAAGCTTGTGAAGGTGGCTCAGGTGGGCCCCTTAGAATTTCTAAAGGATCGAGCTCTATCAACTCTAGTGAAGATGCAAAATCTTTGGGAATAGTCAAATTTGAGCTCTTTGCTTCTCCATCTTCTATAACTGGGTTCACCTCGATAGGTGACTTGGTTAAATCTTCTAAGCTTGGCTCTTCATCCCATATAAGTGGGTTAGCCAATAAGTCTGGTGAAGGTGGCCCAGGTGGGCCGCTTACAATTTTCAAATGTTTGACTTTTTTTTATATTTGAGGTGTTGGCCCCTAGCTTGGAAGCGTAATGGGAGACTTTGGGTATTGACCCCTTGTTTGGAAGATGATCCCTTCTTATTGATCTAGATCACTTCAATTTCTAACACGTCATCCTCATCATATTGATCCTACTTAGGTAGGTCGTTAAGGTTTTGAGGTGAAGAGCTTCCTTTTATTACTTGCACATTTGCCCCCTCATGAATTATTGTCCCAAAATTAAGGTTTTTCTTGCCATCATGGGCTTGGGAGTTCTTAGCTTGAAAACCTTGATTATGCTTATGCTCGAGTTCATATTGCTCTTACGAGCGTTGTCACACACGTATGAACCATTTATTATGTTAACTTGGAAGTATGAGTTGAAGGGGTCATATGCCCTAGTGTGACTCTTGATGATAGGGATTTCTTGTGCCACTTTTGGGAGTGTATCTTAAAGTGGAATTCCATATGCGATGCCCCTTTCTTCTCCCTTTCTTCGGTTATGGGCTTAGAGCTAAGATCATCCTCACTGCTTTGATCTTGAGTATCCTTAGTCATTAACTCTTGGGTGAGGTTATGCTCTTTTTGTTCTTCATCTACTGGACTTTCCAGTTGATTTCTTCTTGTGGTCCAAGGCCTTTGTGGATGTTCTTCGGGTTTGGGCACAGCTTGTGATTCTCCTGAGTTAATCAGGTTGACATTAGTATTATTTTTCGAGACATTTAGAGTTTATGATTCTTCTTTTTCGTCAACATCTTCCTTTTTGACACTTTTCATGCCATTATCGATGAGATCTTGAATTTTATGTTTGAAAGCTCGACATTCCTCAGTGCTATGGGAATAGTTTTGATGTCAATCGCACCATCAAGATGTATCCCCCTCATGGGGAGGAATCTTGGCTTCTGCCAGTATTTCTATGAGCCTTGCCTTAAGCAACTTCTTAAGGACATCAGTCATAGGCTCATCAATGGAAGTGAATTCTCTTGGTGTGGAAGTCTGCATTTTAGTCCTTTCTTGAGAATGATTTACAGAGGAGTTTCTTTTCTTGATCATGTTCACCTCTCCCTCTTGAGAGGGTTTTTCGACTACGGCTTTATCTTCCTTGGCTTGCTCGTATCGTGATATTCTTTCAAGCATAACATCAAACAAGTAAGGGACTGCACACATATTGAAGAACGTGACATATTCTGGAGTCATGTTCTCTAATGCCTTGCTTACCTTCGCGGCTTCAGGGAGTGAAGTTTCAATAACCTACATAGCGGCCTCTCTGAATCTGATTATAAAGTTAGAAGGAGTCTCGCCCAACTTCTGTTCGGTGGAAGTTAACTCAGCAAGGGTGACGGGTCTTAGCCTTCCTCCATGATAACGAGAGAAAAATTGCCTGAACATTTCGTCAGGAGTTGGTTGAGGGTCATCATTCGTGAATCTTCGGTGCGACATCCAGGGCTCTTCTAATAAGCTATGCGAGAACATGACCTTAAGTTGGTTGGGGCATCAATAAATAGGCGTTGATGAGTGCCTCAGGATCCTCTTTCCTTGAAAATCTGTTTCTAAACTGTAACATAACAAACCCGACTGGTAGATTTTCTAAGTGTCTTAGAATTTCTTGTACATAAGCTTTAGGAGTTGAGAAATATCATATTCTCATTTTCTCTAATGAGTCTTAGAGTTGTTTCATACGAGCAAATTGAGCCATCATTATAGCTGTGAGCTGGCTCGACTGTATGGTCTGTTGAACTGGACTTTATGGTAAGTGGCTCGTATAAATTAGTTGCTGGGCCCATGTAGCGGGTTGCCCCAAAGATTAAGCCTGAGGAATGTGTTGAACTTGATGTGTCGGTTGTCGGCTTGTAGACTCACCCGAGCTGAATTGGGTCAGAGAATAACCCATCACTCCTGCAAGGAGACCTGCAGGATAGGATCACCACTTAACTGGGATGGACGACTCAAGCTGCTATGATGACTAGACCTCTGACCTCGGGTGGCAGGGTCTACTTGCCCCTGACCTTGATTGGGTGATTTATCCTTAGGGTTAGGGTGTTCTCTTGCCCCGGCACTGGACTGAAAGAGTGAAGGAATGTCATAGCTATTGCCAGATGGAGTCTGCTCTCGAGGTAGAATTGGGCTCGAGTGATGATTAGAATTAGACTTCTGGCTCGTAGTGGGTTGGATTGGCAAGCTAACAGCCCTAGGATTATCCTGTTTGAACCAAAATATTGGACTTGGCTTGTGGCTTGAACCTCTGATCTGACTTTCCTAGATTGAGTGCGCTGGATGGTGTATCATCTATTGAGCAGGTCTTGAAAGTAACTATGCACCTTAAGATGGTCTTTATATCGAGTTAGGTTAAAACCCTAATCTTTACTAGTGATGGGTTGCTTGGGTAGACTTTCCCTAGTTTTATGTGAACTCACGCTCCCACTAACTGGCTGATTGCCAGGACTGGAATGTTGGGCTGGTAATTAACCATCGGGGTTAACACGGCTGAGATTGGCTTACTCAGAGATTTGGGCCGGGGCCTTATTCTTGTTGTGCCGACTGGATTTGAGGTTAACCCCTGTGTCTTGGACGATTGCCCCCGGCCTGACCCCTTGATTATTCAAGGTGTTATGAACTTTATCAACCTATTGGCTCATGATTTCTAAAGGGTGGCCTGGAAGGCAGCTTGGACGGCTAGGTTTGGTTCCTTGCGGGTCGACAGTTGGCTCATTGACACGAGTGCTATGGATGATTTGTGAGTGAGCACTGTGACGGTGCCTCTCGGACTGACTAGGTTTCCTGGATCTAGACTGAGCTGGAGCTATAGGGTTGGACCTTGTGTTACTATGATCCTGGGTCATGATTCCTAGACTCGGTGAGATCTAGGCTGGACGCCTCGAGGTAGACCTAGTTTGACTCTAGGGGCTAAACCCTAACTAAGACCTAGGCTAGATCCTAGACTGAAGGAAATCTGCTAGACTCGGTGGATTTTGGGTTGGGCCTTGAACTAAGGTAAGCCTAGTCTAGCTCTAGAAGCAATTCTAAGCTAAGACCTATGCTAAGACTTAGACTAAGATCTAGACTAAAAGGGGACGAGTATCGGCTCAGACCAAGAGTGGGTCTAGGTTCAGACCTAGGGTGAACCTGGTTTGGACCTGGACTAAGCTCGATACAAGACGGGCCTTGGACCAAGAGAGAGTTTTGAAGATTAGACCAGGTGTGGACCAGGATTGGATCAAAGATGGTTTAGGCACGAGCCCTTGGCTCGGACCACAAGGGGCCCTAGGTTTGGACTTGCGTGTGAACCTGGTTCGGACCTGGGTTAGGCTGAGACAAGCCTGGACTTAGACCCAGAGGGTTTCAGCTCGAACTAAAAGTAGATCCAGACCGAGAGTTAAGATTAAACAACTGATATAATCAAACACAACACTCGAAAACGTTTGCCCTAAATTATGGGTAGGCTCGGTCTGAGTGGGTTCCTAACTATTGCAATGTGGCTAGGCTGAGTAAGTCCCCACGTAGGTCCTAGCCTCATGTTATAGGATTTTAACTAGGTCCTACTATATGTGGAGTTACTTTGAGGCAAAGGATAATGGATGGGTGCTTACAGTTAAAGTTACGCGAATCCCAACCGCCTAGACTCTCAAACCTAGGTTCCCCTCACACCGTTATTACGGATTTTGGGGGTTTTCAAAAATATTTGTTGGTTTCCCGAGCATTCCCCATCTAGTGTGTGCAAGGGTGTGTAAAAAAGAACGCAAGCAAAAATAAAGTGGCAAGCAAGCAGGCACATAATGCAAGAAAGTAATAAAGCGAGTGCTCAACACCAGTCGTGTCTAGCGATGTGTGCTTCAAGGAGGGGCTCGCTCGATAGCACAGTTAAGATGGACGGATAGGCAACCCCAAAGAAGGTACTTAGTAAAATCAGTGAAACCAAGCACAGTCCGTGCCTAGTCGAGCGTGGTCCGAGTCAAGGGTGGCTCGAACGAGACACAGTTCAAAGAGGGTGCAAGCAACCCACAAAATATTTATTTTTTATTTTTTATTTTTATTTTTTAATCTTAATGAATCAGGGTTAAACGAAGCACGATAAAGCAGGAAAATCATGATTTCTATTAAAATAAATTAAACTAAAATAAAATCAGAATACACAAATAGAACATACCTATCTTAAGCAAAATAATATTTGTATTTTTAAAAAAAATTATTTTGACTTAGAAATTGATTAACAGTAACAAGAAGTTCTTGAAACAGGGCTGTGGGGTCCCAGAATTGTTTTGGGACCACTGAAACTGGGTGACACGGGTGGTGTCACCCAGGGCGGCATTGGTGGTGTCGCCCACAAATAAAATAAAAAAAAAAAAAAAAATCTATTTATATATAGTATGAATTTTGATGAATCAAAGTTAAACTAAGCATGAAAAGGTAGGAAAATCATGATTTCTAACAAAATTAATTAAACTAAAATAAACCAGAAAAGCATAGATAGAACAGACCTATACTAAGAAGAATATTTTATTAGTATTTTTAAAATTTTATTTTTAACTGAAAAATTGATGATCAAGCACACAAAGGGCCCTGAAATAGGACTGTGGGGTCCCAGAAATTTTATGAGACCTCAAGATCTGGGCGACAGGGGGGCTTGTCGCCCTGGACCTAGGCGGCACTAGTGGTGTTGCCTGAGCGACATTGCTGGTGTCGCCCAAGATCGACAAGGTGTCACAGCACCGAAACCCTGGGTCCTCGTCACAACCAATTTTTGGGACTTTTTTGTAACTGAAAACAGTAAAAACAATGAAATAAAACTCATGTTTTGGAGCTTAGATCAAGCCAAAAATAGTTAAATTTGGACTTGTCTAGGCTGGGCGACAATGGAAGTGTCACCCATCTAGGACTGTCCAAAATGGCATATTCTTGTTTAGCATTGATCCTTGGACAGACCTGCCAAAACCTGATGATTTTGGTTCAAAATGGGTGGGGCGACACTGGTGGCGTCGCCCACACTGATGGGCGACACCAGTGGGATGCCCAGTTGGGCTAGGCAACACTGGCAGTGTCACCCATATCAAATTGTCCTAAATTGAAATTTCTTTTGTCAGGTTTGTAGTTCAAACTGTTGTGAAGCTCCCAGAGAAATTTGGGTAAAAAAAGAAGTAATTTTACTATTTTTGGTGATTTTTTTGGTAAAACAAGGCGTCTGTAGGATTCTGGGTGAAAACAAGGTATCTGCAGGATTTTGGGTTACAGGGTAGGCATAATGGTTCTAGATCATTGGGTAGGCAGTGCGGATTATAGTTTGGGGGGTTTACTATAATAATGTAGTTATAAAGGTTCAAGAAAACCACAGAATTTGCTTGATTTTAAATGGGATGTCTACAAACCACTCTTTTTTTTTTTTAGCCTGTTACAGGTAGTATTTTCTGAGATACATTGCATTAATGGGGTCATTGAGTTCATACCCCTCTAGATTTTTTATTTTATAGGAATTTCCTCCATATACTCGGGTTACCACGAATAGTCCCTCCCAACTAGGCTTGAATTTTCCTAATGGGTGAGGATTTACAAGAGTGTGGAAGATCTTCTTGAGTACCATGTCTCCTTCTCTTAATTGACGGGAAACAACTTTGCTTTGGTATGCCATCTCGATTCTACGATGGTAATCTACGATATTTTACGTTACTTGCAGTCGTCTTTTATCTAAAGTATCGAGGGCAGCGACTCGTGCTTCGATCTTTTGTTCCTCATTTAAATCTTTATGAATGCGGACTCAAGAGATAGTATTTCGACTTCAATGGGTAGCACATCCTCCATACCATACACTAATGAGTATGGGGTCATGCTAGTAAGAGCCTTTTCAGTTGTTCGGTAGGCCCATAGCGTGTCGTTTAGATTTTTATGTCAATCTTTACCACCTCTATTATTCGATCTATAATTCAGAGAAGTCCTTTGTTTGTGGCCTCTACTTATCCGTTTCCTTGATGGTAGTAGGGCGTGGAGAATTTCAGCGTTATCCCAAATTTTTTGCACACCTTAGTGACCCTTTCATTTTTTAAGTTGGTTCCATTGTCTGTAATGATTGATTCAAGAACACAAAATCTGAATGCAATGTTGTTCTTTATTAAATGGGCAACATGCTGACCTTCAATTTTGATAAATGATGTGGCCCGTACCCATTTTTTGAAGTATTATGTAGTCGTTAGTATGTAACAGTGGCCATTTGAGGCTTTTGGGGAAATCATTCCGATGATATCAAGACCCCACATGGAAAAAGGCTATACGGGCGGTGTTGAGTTAAGTGGTACTAACGACGCATGGATAAAGTCTCCATAAAGCTGACATTTGGGACACCTCTTAATGAATTTCCAACAGTCTTCAGCCATGGTGGTCCAATAATATCATTGGCATCTGATTTTCTAGGCTAAGGCAGTTGCCCCAAAATGACCTCCATTATGTAATTCTGTTAATACTTGGTCGATTTTTGGATGGTCGAGGCACCATAAGATGACACCGTTAAAGGATTTCTTGAACAAAAGGTTATCTCTTATTAGGAAACCCATAGAAAACCTTCGAAGGGCTTCCTTACCCTTTTTGGTGGCTCCGTCGGGGTATGACCCATCTTTCAACAAGGATAACACATCATGGAACCATGGTTTCTCTTTGACTGATGCATCTGAAGTCAAGAAAGACACTTTCTCATCATTCTCATTTTCTTGCTCTATTTCTTTTTCGATCCTTGATTAGAAAGGGTCGTGCTTGTGCTTGATGTAAAATGGCAGCGTGGTGACTCCTAAAGGAATGTTGACCATCGAAGCAAGGGTTGCAAGGGTGTTGGTGAACCGATTGTTTTCCCTAGTTACATTCTGGAAGGTGATATGCTTAAAATATTTTATCATATTTTCCACCTTTTCTTGATAGGGTTTGAGCTTTTATTCTTTAAGCTTCCAAATCCTCTAAACTTGGCTCATGACTAGCAAGGAGTCACCAATGACTCGTATTTGTTGGATCTTCAATTCCATGGCATTCTCGAGTCCGACTATCAAGGCTTCGTATTCAGCAATGTTATTGGTATGTGGGAAATTCAGTCTGACAGCTGTTGGCATTAAAATATTCTCGGGTGAGCATAATATGACCCCTACACCTGACTCGTATTCATTTCTTGCACCGTCGAAGTATAGCTCCCAAATTGAGTCCTCAATTATGAAGAGGTTCTCATCAGGGAGATCCGTGTTAACGAGAGTGTTATCTGACAGCGCGTGTTCAGTTAAGTGGTCAGCAATGGTTTGTCCTTTGACTGATTTTTGAGTGACATATTCAATCTCGAACTTGCTCAGTAACATTCTCCATTTTTCCAAACGTCTGTTAAGGACTGGTCTCTTTAATAGGTACTTGAGTGGGTCTACTTTTGATATGAGCTTGACTGTATGAGATAAGACATAGTGTCTTAATTTTTACATAGTCTACAGAGGCGTCAAGTAATGCTTCTCCACGTCTGTGTATCTTGTCTCATTGTTGACCACGGTTTTGCTGATGTAATACATAATTTGTTCTTTTCCGTGGTCATCATATTGTCCTAACATTGCCCCCATGGTCTTGTCTTTCACGAATATGTATACGTGACATCAGTGGGGTCTTGATTTCCCTCAAGCCAGGAGGCGAAAACCCACTCTCGAACAACCGCGGAGGTCCGACGGGTGTGTTGCGTGTGGGCCCTGCTTCTTGCTGTTAGGTGTCGACGGTGAGAGAGATTTTGTGACTAGAGCACAGACTTTCTTTACGCCACTTGGGGGCGTCAGGGACATGCCCGGGCAGATAGCCCTCTTTGAGCAATTACGAAGCCCTTCGGCTGTTTGTCAATATGGTTTGGACGAGGTCCCTCTTTAAGCTCTCTACCTATCTCTTCTCTCTCTGAACTATTGGAATGGGATCCGAATGTCCCTCCTCCTTGGTTGCCCTCCCGAGGGGACTGGCTGGCCTCTAAAGGGGGCGTGAGGAAACCCGAGGGTTAAGACCTGTTGGTTTACTCACATCCGCGGGCTTGCGGGTGGATGCAGACTGTCGCACGGATGAGGTTGCACACGAAGGTAAGAGTGAGAGAGAGAGAGAGAGAGAGAGAGAGAGAGAAAAGGGGTGACTCACCTCAGGAGAGAGGGAAGGTGACCCCCGCGGCCGGGGTGCCTGCAAGACCGCACACTCAAGGGTATCTTCTCTCTCTCCCTCTCCTCTCTCTCGGGGCGATTAGGGACTCACAAGGAAAAACAAGCTAATGAGACAAGCGCAATCTAGCCTTGATTCTTCCCAGACAAAGTCAAAAGGGGGTGAGATCAGAGGTCCTCTACAAGTGGGTTGTTGAAAAAGACTCTCCAGAGAGTCCTTTCACAAGTGGGTTATGCTTGCTTATATAGAGGATTCACTAAACAGGGGTGAACGCTCAAAAGCCAAGCTTAATTACAATTTAAGAAATTGAAAGTAAATCCTGAAATTAGGCGCAAATGACAAAAATTTCACTGAGATCTTTTGCCCGAATGACAAAACCGTCCTTGCATTCAGGTTGCTCTGCCATAGCGAGACCTTGGAAGATCGTTCTGCAACTTGTGGCAATGGTTCAGTTGTTTCAGCAACGTATCTTCAATGTTCTCTTGATTGTGAGCATTTTTATGCCCTTGAATCGTGTTGTGGTGCCGTTTTCCGTCGGGGTGACACTGTCACGACCCCGCCCCTTGGCCTTACCATACACCGCCAGAGGGCGACAGAGCACGGGATCGTGATCACAAAGGTCACGAACATCACTCAGGTAAGAGTGGATCAACGCATAATATATGGAATCAAGAGCACACAAGAAAGAAAACTAGAATAAAAAAAAAACCACTCCAACAGGAAAAAATATCAAAAGTTAAGTACATCCATCTCATTCATTCATTATCAAAGTTATTACAATTTTCTCAAGGCACTACTGGCCAAAAAATATACACAAAATGAAATGTTCATCATAAATCTGAGACCACTAAAACATACTATGAAAGTATTCACATTCCAACTTCTGAACTTCGAGCTTCGAGTCCCCAAAACGGCCACCCACCTTTAGTACGGATGCCACACTCTTCACTCTACAGTTATGAAGATAGGATGGAATGAGCTAACTAGCCCAGTACGCAGATTTACACCATTACATTCCCACTAGCGTAACAATGATACAATATGCAATGCACATATATATATGCATACATTCACAAGTTACCAAATGAAGTCCCTAGACATGCTTCTCAACGTTTTAATAGTAGTATAATAAAATCAATTCCATATACAATGCATAATTCACAATCACCTACTTAAAGCAGAACAGTAAGGGCCACAGATCACAGCCACAAAACCAGTAAGGCTGACTCCCAAAGCAGAAGTCTTATTGCTCAGGCTAAGCCAATCCTGTTGCATGAAACCTCTACCCTCATTCAAGAGGGAGGACAATGACAAGTGGGTACCCCACTTCGTAATGTCCTCACACACATACACACACACACATCATCAAAGCGCTTTAGGGTTTTCGATATAAAGTGGCCTTGCAAGACACGACCCTCTCCTTATGCCCTTTTGGCCAGACACTACCATTGGGTGACCCAATGTGTAGTGCCTATATAGATCTGGGGGGGCGACCCTCCCAACTAATCACATCCTGACTCTTGTCCTATCATGGGGAGTTAGGGAAGATCTTTGCTACCAGCACCATTATTCACACAGTAGACGCCCATCTCCGTATCTCATAAGCAACACGGTACCATCATTCACACAGTAGGTACCTGTTCACATGTAGCATAACATCACATAAACAGTATGGTACCATCATTCACATAGTAGGTACTCATTCACATGTAGCGTAACATCACATAAACAGTATGGTACCATCATTCACACAGTAGGTACCCATTTACATGTAGCATAACATCACATAAATAATATAGTATCATCATTCACATAGTAGGTTCCCATTTACATGTAGCATAATTCGTGGTAATATCGTATTAATAGTGGCAATATCATGATAACAATGGCAATATCACACTTAAGCATATAGCACAATTTCTGCATTCATAGACCATGAAATGCGCTCACAATTTGGGTCGTAACTCTTGGACCAATTAGAGTTTGAAAACGGTTCCAACACCATTTTTTTACTAGACGCACCAATATTTCAAAGGAAGATGGTTTAAATATAGTTGAATCTTATTTGATCCCCCAAAGGTTCACGAGAATGCAGCTTAGTCGCTGTACTCTACTGTGTGCATGGAACAACGACATACCCTACTTAACAATGCTATAACTTTAGAATTGTGAGTAATTGGAGACATTTCCAAAAAAACCAAAATTCATGCCAAGACACATATCTTTCAAACAAGGTCAATTTTAAATAATTTGGACTCCATTTGGTTGTTCAAAAGTCCGTTCCAAATAAGGTGATAGTTTAGGTTTTTATCAAACTGCCAACAGTGACACATCTTCACAAAATGAGACATATCTTCCAATCTATGAGGAAATGATTTGTCCATGAAACTTTTAGTCCTTCAAAGGATCTTTAAAATGGCTACAGTTTGGTAGGAATTGGACTTCATTTGGTTGGTGAAAACTAATGATAGTAGGGTTAGTGCAAAATCTAGGAAAACAGTCAAACATTGAACTACCCACACAATTCGAAATATATCTCCCTTTTTGTAAAGACTTTCAACAAGGGGAAAACATAAACATTTTACTACACTCGTATAGATTTCCAATGGCTGTGATTTGAGGCAAATTGGACCTCTTTTGTCTATTCAAAACCCTTTTACAAAAACAGGTAAGTTCCGGGAAGTTCACAGTGGTACTAAGCATGCCTCAAGAACATGCTTCATAACTTCAATCTCTTGCCAATGAACATGATAATCACAATATCCTCACAATATAACCACATAAACATACATTTCTCACACAATCATGATTCATGCATTCACTCATAACATTCAGATTCATCATAACATAAAATCCCAAATTTCAGTGAAAAAGGCGTAAGGATTTTCGACAACATGTACTTCCATTTCTCATTTCACATGCATAAATTTTCATGCATCCTTATGACTATAGTGTAATGGTGAAGGATCCACTTACCTGCATAGCAATGGTGTCTTCTCACAACTCCACTTGCACAGCTCCACCCCCACTCTAACAATGGCTTCCCACCAACCTTTCCCCCAACTTGCTTTAGAGAGAGAGAGATGAAGGGGAAAAATGAGTGGTGTGAGAGAGGGAAGACGCTTAAGTATTCTTGGAGGTGGGGTGGCTTGTTCAAGTGGTGCAAAAAGGCTTAAACATCAGGACACATAGCTTCAAGTCAGCATGCACTCTCCAAGTGGCGTTTACAACTCATGCATGCCAAGAACACGGGGGGCAGTGACCAGCCGGCGATAGCCCATTCTTCGCGTGGCGTTACCACTTGCGTGTGTCGTGCGCCCTTCATTCACTGTGCGCTTCTTCCTTTCACAGCGTCGTGCGGCCTTTGCTTCACCACATGCTATCCTTCTCTTTTCCTCATTTATCGCTGTGCGCCTCCACAACACCTACTGTTGCGCGACCACTCTTGTTGTGCACCTCCCTTCACCTCACGCCTACCCTCGCCACACACACCATCACCGCGCGGCTCATGCTGTCGCACGAGCCATCGCCACGTGATTCTTCTCTCATTCAATCGCCGCGTGACCCACCCTCTATTCATCCCACCATGCACTCAACTCAACCGGCTGGGATAGTCTGGGTCCTTATAGAAAGTTCGACCAGATTTGCGAATTTCGTTTGCCAATGCTTCTTCGAGCTGCGTTGTTTTGGTTCTTGGATCTGCTTGCAAGTCAGAGAGGAGCTGTCACAGTCATTTTGTACTAAGTTTGGGCTGATTTGATCTCGGTTTGTGCATTTGCCTAATTTGGGAGGTTACCGGAAAAATGGACTCTGACAACCAACAGGAATTACTTCTCTGGTGACCTGGGGAATTGCATTCATTGGACCTTGGATTGAATGCAAGAATTGTACCCGTGTGTAGCTATTTGCGAGGAGGTTGCATTGAACTCTCCTTCGCAATGATCCAAGGTTTGAATGTCGAGCTATGCTTCACAGAATCTGAGGGTTTTTCTCCTTGAGCCCTGGTTCTTCCTCTAGTCCTTGAGCACCTTCTTCCTCGGAGCCATGCGGTTCCTGATCATGCCACAGTGTGTGCCATAGGTCAAAATGATGGGGTTGGCATGATCTAGAACATATCAACTTTCGAGCTCTCTCCGGTTTCAAAGGAAGGCGCCATGGGTTGGCGAAGCTACTATCAGAAAGTGTTGTCGCAGTCCCCATTTTCGGGGACTGGTTTGGTGAAGCCGCACTGCGCTAGTATGAAACCTACCAGTTGCAAGGCCGCATGTGTGCAAACCCCTTCGGAGAGGTCCGATTGAGCCCAAATTTGGTCCTCGGGGGTTTTTCGGTATTCTGAGTGCAATGGCAGTGGCCTGGTATAGTTCTACAGCTGCTAGCATAGGGCTACAATTGAAGGGTCTTTCTTCTGTAGGATAGCACCGCACCCAGGTCACACGGCCCCCAAGCTTTATTTTTTGGCACAACATTGGTCCTCAGACACCTTCAAGACCAAGCTGTCGTCGGCTCTCCCCTTATTCTTATGGGCTGCAAAAGTACGTCAAAAATGACGTACAACAACTTCCCCAACAGATGTTGTGCTTCGAGAGAAGCTAGAAGTGCAACATTCGGAAAACTTAAACATTGTAGCTCCTCTAGCAAATCCTTGCTAAGACGTGTTTATTGGCTCTCAAGTATATTTTTTTTCTTGATCATCGGCATCGGCGCAATCCTTGAGGGGTAGACTTTGCTAAGCTTTTCTGTTGACCGGGGGGTGACCAAAGTGGCTTCTAGTGGTCCGGTGGCTTGTTGAGGGGCGTTCTCTAGTTTTCACCAAAATCCGTTTTCTGGGAGATCATGTTGATGGTTTGCCTTCGGTGGGCTAACGACCTTTGTTTCAACGAGAACTCCTAATGTCCTAGCCGGGTGAGACCCGGTACAAGCCTGGACTTGGACCTAGATGGTTTCAGCTCAAACCAGAAGTAGATCTGGACTGATATCTAAGACTAATCAACTGAGATAAGCAAACTAAATACTCAAAAACTTTGCCCTAAACTGTAGGTAGGCTAGGTCTGAGTGGGTTCGTAACAATTGAAATGCAGCTAGGCTAAGTAGGTCCCCACGTAGGTCCTGGTCACCTGTTAAAGGAATCAACTAGGTCCTATTATGTGTAGAGTTGCTTTGAGGTGAAGGATTATGGAGGGGCATTCACAGTTAAAGTTATGCGAATCCCAACCACCTCGGCTCTCAAGGCTAGGTTCCTCTCACGACAGTTAATGCCGGATTTTGGGGATTTTTCAAAATTTTTGTTGGTTTCTCGGGCTTCTCCAGTTCGTTGTGTGCAAGAGTTTGTAAACAAGCATGCAAATGAAAAGAAAATGGCAATCAAGCAAACATACAAGAAGAAGAAATAAAGTGAGCACTCGACACTTTATTATTATTACTATTATTATTATTACTATTATTATTATTACTATTATTATTATTACTATTATTATTATTACTATTATTATTATTATTATTATTATTATTATTATTATTATTATTATTATTATTATTATTATTATTATTATTATTATTATTATTACTATTATTATTATTACTATTATTATTATTACTATTATTATTATTACTATTATTATTATTACTATTATTATTATTATTATTATTATTATTATTATTATTATTATTATTATTATTATTATTATTATTATTAATATTATTATTATTATTACTATTATTATCATTATCAATATCATTATCACTATCATTATCACTATCACTATCATTATCATTATCATTATCATCATTATCATCATCATCATCATCATCATCATCATCATCATCATCATCATCATCATCATCATCACCATGATCATGATTATCATTATTATCATTATTATTATCATTAATATTATTATTATTATTATCATTATCATTATCATTATAATTATAATTATCATTATCATTATCATTATCCTTATCATTATCATTATCATTATCATTATCATTATTATTAAGTAGGGTTAAACTAAACATGTTAAACCAGGGACATTATGGCTGCAAGAAAAAATAAATTAAAATAAAATAAAAATCCTCCAGGGTTAACACAAATATTGCTTCCTAGCAAACTATTTTTTTCGTATTTTTAGAAAATTTACTTTGACATCAAAATTGGTGAGCAGCAAGAGAAAAGGTCTTGGAACAGGGCTATTGTGCCCCGGGATTTTTCCAGGACTTTGATTCTGGGCGACGTAGGGACCCTCGCCTGAGCAACACAAGGAGCATCTCCTGGCCTGGGCGACATAGGGAGCATTGCCTGGCCAAACCAGGGAGCATCGCCTGGGCGACACAGGGAGCGTTGCCCCAAATAGACAGGGCTTCGCAGCAGTAGAAACCCTGGGTTCTGGTTGCAGCTGAACTTGGGACTATTTTGGACCAAAAAACTATGAAAAATAGTGAACAAAACACGTATTTAGAAGCTTGGATGAAGCTCGAACTGCCCCACGGTGGGCGCCAAACTGTTTACAGTGCAAATAAGAGAGATCTTCATAGGAAGATTCCTTAGTTCCGTACGACAAACTGATCTTAAAAAGTGTGATAGAGAGTGGGACAATCAAATTCTGATCCAATGTCAGATCTACTCAAAAGTGAGCAGATCTGCTCTCAAATCAATGGCAGAGCCAGCATTGATCCTAAACACGAAATACAGTGTAAAAAGCAATAAAAAAAATTAATTCTAATAAAAAAAAAGAACAAGAAAGAGTAAATATGTACCAGACCGGGCCAGTTGGCCCGAGACTCCCAAGGCTTTGAGGCCTCGCCTGTATAAGGACCAGATGAGTTTATGGCGTGCGTCCTCTTTGTCTCTCTTCAAGTTTTGACCAGGCCTTGGATTGGTTGGATGGATTTCTTTATATAAGGGCTGCAAGTGGTCTAAAGTTAGGGTTTTCCTTGGTCTAGGTTTTCTCAAGTCTCATAATCTCCAAGTTTTTATGAGCACAAGTGCTAATTAGACCTAAAGAGTCTCTAGAGTCTAAAGAGCCTCAAAATTCTCAAAATTTTCACCTAAAATGATCCCAAAATGACATTTTTATAAGCTAAAAATCATCAAGAATTAGTAACATACCATAACCAGAAGATTTCCTAGCTTGGACTACCGTTTTGGTGGTGTAAGGCTTGGGTGACCAAAGTGGTCCAGGTTCATTAAACCTAGCCCAAAATGATTCGAGAGGTGTTGGCATATGGAAACTATCAATTTGGGGTAGTTGGTTCTGGGCGACACTAAGGCAGTTGGGTCTGGGTGACACTGGTAGTGTTGCCCCAACCAAATCTGCTCAAAATTAGCAGATTACTGTCTGAGGTGATTTTGGAACTGTTAGGATCCTGCCTGCCAAAAATCAATTGATTTGGGTCTTTTTGGGCTAGGCGATACTAGGAGTGTTGCCCAAACCAAACCAGCCCAAAATCGGTAGATTCCTATTTTGGGTTTGTCGGGATGACCTGTCCAAAATCAGTTGATTTGCATTAGTTTGGGCTGGGCGACACTGGGAGCGTCACCTGGGCGACACTGGGAACGTCACCTAGACCAAAGCTGCCCAAAATTGAAAATTTCTAGCTTTGGGGGGATCTACGAGCTCTTGTGATGCTGCATACCAAAATTTGGGTCAAAACGAGGTGTTTGCTACTTGTAATTATTGTTTTACTAAAACATGGCATTTTTCAAGATTCTGAGTCACAAGACAGGCGTATGGACTTTGGTGATCTTTGGTCTAGGGGTCAACTGAAATAGTGTGGTCCTATGGGTTCAGGAAAACTATAAAATTTGCCAATTTTAAAATGGGATGTCTACACCAAATAGTTTTCATGACCTACAAACCACTGCAGGGTTCATGATTGGACTATCAAAGTCAGCCAATAAGTAAGGGGACATAATCCTAGTCTATGGATTATAGGTTCTCCCCTAGAGACGGACCCATGGTCACCAAATCCGGATGCAACCATTGCTCTGTGGTGTATAGGGTAATCTCTCGTATATGTGCATACTGCACCCTCAATGGTGTCTAGCTTTCCTGATATGGCTATCATATACACACGCCATAAGATGGTTCAATGATGAGACTTTGACCCCGTCTCTAGGCCAACCATCACATATACGGATCACATAGTCCCTTGGCTCACTCCCCTGGATAACTCCGACCTCCTCAAGGGAAAACCTATAAACACTCATTGATTTTATTCTATGCCTAGGTATTTAGGGGTTTTCCAACTCAACCGGCCTAGCACATCAAGCTAAGTTTGAGTTTCGGCAAATAACATTTACCTATCATGGTCCAGAAAGGACCTCACTCCCACTGAGTTTATGTTCCACTATATAAACTTTGATTACAAGCTCTCATAAGGCCTTTAATAGCTACAAAAACCCAACATTATGATCATATCTATAACCACAGTGAAATATTTAGCCTCAAATGCATTTTTTGGAATGCTCATTTCAATTTTTAAAAAAGCACTTTGCTATGCTATTTTTGGAACCCTAAATTCGTATATTTGTTAAATAAATAGATTTGAAGTGAAACAGGTTCTCTTTGGGGCCCGAAAACCATTGAAACTAGTTGATTGCTTGAACCAGTGGACTTAGCGAAATTGGTTTTCTAAACTATTTTAGTACAAGATCTTTGCTTTTTATCTCCTTATGAATGAATAGAGAATTGTTCATGAAAGAAACTTTCTTTCGTTATTAGAAATGTGCTAAGTAATCTCGAAAGAAAGAGATGCAATTGAAGAAAATGATGATCCTATTGAGCAATAATAAAGTAGAAAATTGCACTTTGTATAATTCTAGTAGTACAATTTAGTGGAGGACGTTGCCTCATGAAAAAGTATAGTTCTACTAGTAAATTACACTTGTAGATAGCACTAATTGTTGTACCTCACTGGGTTGCTTATTATTTCTCTTCTCTTCCTTTTGAGAGGCCTACAACTAGGAGTCTAGGAAAGTTGCCATAACTCATGATCTCTGATACAATAAAGACCCACTAATTCTCATTTCATATAGTTTAATTAAGAATGAACTATTTAAAGTCATTGATCTTGACCAAATTTCTCTCTTTTGACCTGCACGTGGACATGCACGAGCATATTGTATATTCACTCCCTCAGATGGGTTCCTCTCAATAAATATTTTGAGGACTTAAAAAGCGAAACACTCAGCAAGCAGTTTATCTCTGCCTGGAAAGATAACTTCCTCAGATTGAATGGTGAGTGTCGAATTTTTTGACAAAGGCATCTATAAACTTTGATTACAAATTGAATCTCACAATTAGGACTTCTATGTGAGGGTGTAAGTGTACACTATGTTCCAGCGCGTGAGCTTGAAATGCATACATTTCCCTAACTTTGGAAGAAATATCCTCTCTTGAAGTGCTCCTCGAACAGACCTTTGATTCATATACCAAACAAAATATAGAAGGGGACCATGACTCTTTTCTCCCTTTTATTTTCCTTAGCCTTTGCCTTTTAAAGTATGTGGGATTTGACGCATACCCCCTCCACCTCCACTGATTTAAATGCAATTACAAAACACAAAAAGAAAAAAAGCAATAATAAGTACTTTTCAAAAAGTAGCCTTATGATACATATGAAAGTAGCTTTTTGATACATATGAAGGTAGGAATCAAAACTGTAAAATATGGAAGAAAACAGCGTAAAGTAAAGTACAGGTGCTTTGAGGAGTTGAAAGTGACAATATCAAATATGCTTACTGATACTCAATATACATGTGTTACAGTCAAAAAGAAAAAGCATGGGAGTAATATATTTGTCACAATTTACATAATGGAAAATCATAGCCAATGGAGTTTATAAAATACAGAAATAGGATCACAAAAGAAATATTGGAAAGAATGGCCAAGGGCAAAGGAGAATAAGAAATATACACATGAATACAACAGACAAACGACATTGTCGTCGGAGATTTAGTACGCATTCTTAGTAATAGTCTTTGTCTCCCCTGCAACCAAAAAAAAAACCAATTTTAAAGATATTATCTAATTGATTTGAAAAATAAAAATAAATTATTCCATGCTAATTACTGTGGTTTGATCTCTTTAATAATTTTGTAATAAGTTTTGACCCTTGAATGATAAGTTTCTAATTTAAAAGTGCCTAAATTACCATATTATGGGCTAGAAATCTTGAACAAGTAAGGACATTTCAGTAATTTACCCACAAGGGAGCCCCCAAAAATAACGAGAGAATACGCATGTTTGTGGTGGGTGAAATTTTTTGAAATGTGTCTATTTACTCAAAGTCCTCAATCCTAAACAAAGTAATTTGATATTTTAAATTTTATTTGAAGCGACCTTAGAAATAATAATTAAAGTTGATAATCTAATATTGGTTGGGGAATTTTTTTGTAACGTTTGGTGATGGTCAAAATCACAATACTTATATTTTTTTCAAAAGATTGAGGCTATTTTGCTAAAAAGAAAAACGGTTTTTTTTAGCCAGAAAGAAGCCTTAATGATTTCTATAAAAAGGGTCAACGAAGACATAATACTCATCCTTTTGAATCACTCCCTTGGGGTCATGTTGTAGGGATCTCCAAGAAGGAGATGGGTCTCCAAGGGAGAGAGACATGACCTCTTAAAGAGGTGGTATTCCCATGGAGTTTGAGTTGATAATTATGTCTTGAATCCCTATTTTATGGAATTGGTTTTATTTATTTTTTGGATTCTTATAAATTTAAGATTGTGATTAACCTAATTATAAGAGTTGATTTGGGTGATTTGTATTTAGGTTAGGATAGGCTTTTGGCTCTATAGATGATAAAGATAAAGTTATTTTTCCGTAAAGTTAGGAAAAAATTTGACCTTCATGTATCTAAGTTTTAGGGTTTTTTTACTCTATGGTTAAATTGTATTCTAGAGAGAGAAACATGAGGACAAAGTAGGGGCCATCTGAGGGTGCTCTTTAGATTTGTTTTTTCTCTCTATATTGGGTGTATTTGTAGAGAGAAAGTACTAGAAAAATAGAGAGAAACTTTTAAGGTTTTTTAAATATAGAAAATTGTAGAGAGAAGAAGGCTTGGTAGGAGATTGACTTTTATGGTTCTAGTACTATCAAATAAGTGCCTTGTAATTTTATTTATTTGATTTAGTAGAAAAAACATCGATTGTCTTCGCCAGTGATTAAGTCACATATGTGACGAATCATGTAAATTCTAGTGTTATTATTTTTTGTTATTTCTTTATTGCGTAATTTTTCTTGTTTGTTGCTAGTTCTATTTCTCTCGTGCTTTATTTACCAAAAATCAACAAGTGGTATCAGAAGCTGGTTTGGGTTGTCGGTATAGTAGTAAAGGTTTCGAATGCAAAGTTTGAGGTGGAGAAATTTGATGACAAAAACAATTTTGGAATTTGGCAAATCAATGTTCGGGATTTACTAGTGCAAAGGTTTACATAAAGCTCTAAAAGAAAAGTCGAAGAAATTGGAATCCATATCTGATGAGGATTAAAAAAACTTAAATCTATAGGCTATTAGCACTGTTCGATTGTGCTTATTGAGCAAAGTGCTATTTAATATTGTCAATGAAGATTCGGCATCAAGTCCTTGGTCAAAGCTTGAGAGTTTGTATATGACAAAGTCCCTCACAAATCTATTATTTTTTAAGCAAAAATTGTATACCATACAAATAAATAAAGGTACAAATATCCATGATCACCTGAATTATTTTAATAAAGTTACTTATTAATTATTGAATATTGGAGTTAAAAAGGATGTGAGCATAAGACTATAATTTTATTGTCCCCATTCCTTCATTCGTATGAGCATCTTATCACAACATTTCTTTATGGAAAATATACCATAGAGATGGAGAATGTGACTTCGACTCTTCTCTCTAATGATTTGAGGAAGAGATAGGGTAATCCTCATTCACATACAAATGGTTTTGTGGCTAGAGGGAGATATGTTAAGAGAAATGAAAAGGGATATGAAGGTCAATGCAGATCCATATCCAAATCCAGATCATGTTAAGGTAATATTCATTATTATTATTACAAAAAAAATGGGCATATTACGAAATATTATCAGAAACTCAAAGGGAAAAAAAGGTGGCGCTTTGAAGCAACCAATACAATTGATGGAAGCTTAGAAAATGGAACAGATAATTTGTTGTCAACCTCGAAAAATTGTGACTACACTAAATAATCATAGGTTCTTGATTCAGGATGTTTCTATCATACGTTCCTTCATCAGAATTGGTTCACCACATACATGAGCTTTGATGATGGATCAGTTTGACAACTTGCAAGACCATTAGTGTTGGGACAATTACTATCAAAATGTATGATGAAGTTGTGAGAAACTTCATTGTTATTAGACATATTCTAGATCTGAAGAAGAATCTTATCTCTTTGGGTACCTTATAATCCAATGCCTGCAAAGTTCTTGGAGAATGTGGAGTTCTTAAGGTCCTAAAAGGTGCTCTAGTTGTGATGAAAGGTAAGAAGATTAGACCAAATTTATATGTGCTTCTTAGGATTATTATCACAAGTAGAGCAGCAGTTTTCGTATCTGAAGGTAATGATGATGATTCTGACTTGACTGTGGCATATGCAAGTGAGCCACATAGGAGAGAGAGCATTGGTGGAATTTAACAAATGCCAATTGATCAAAAGCATGAAGAAGTGCAAGTTGGAATTTTATGAGCACTATGTCTATAATAAGCAATATATGATACAGTTTCGCACATCAGAACATACCACAAAAGACAGTCTTGACTATATTGATTCAGATGTATGGGGCCCTGCATCAGTTGTCTGAAAAGTTGGATCTTTGTACTTTGTTTCCTTCATAGATGATTTCTCAAATAACATGTGGATTTATACACTAAAAAAAAACATAGGTATTTAACACGTTCAAGTATTGGAAAGCTATAATCGAAAGACAGAATAGGAAGAAAGTCAAGTGCTTGAGAACTGATAACAATGAAGAGTACATTTCAGTGGAGTTTATGAATTTTTGCAAGAGCGAATAACTTATTCATCACTTCATCACTCCAAAGACATCGCAATATAATGGAGTTGTTTAGTGCATGAACATGGCACTTTTAGCGAAAGCTTGCATCATATTGAGTAATACTGCTTTTTTAAAGGACTTTTGAGGAGAGGCAGTCAATACGGCATGTTACATCATCAACAAGTCAACATCTACAATAATAGACTACAAACACCACAAGAAGTATGGTTCGGCAAACCAGTTGATTGTTCTCATTTAAGTATTTTTTTTTTTTTTTTGCTTATGTTCATGTGAAGGATGATAAGTTGAGTCCTATATCAAAGTAGTATATTTTCTTTGGTTTTGCGGTTGAGTTGAAGGCTATAGAATTTAGTACCCAGATCCTAAGTCCCCTAAGTTTATGATAAGTTGTGAACTTAAGTTTGATGAGTTTGTCATGTTAAAGCACATTCAGAAGGGTACAAGAAAAGGAAAACGCAATAGAAACTCCAAAAAATACTTTAAAATATGTGCCAGAAAGTCCCTTTGCAAGAGTGGAGCAAGTTGTTGACTATGAGAAGGTCGTTGAACCTACTCCACTTGAGGAAGAATATCAGCTTAAAAAGAAAAAGAGAATACGGTTTTGAAGACATGATGGCTTGTACATTGGATGTCACAAGTGAGAGCCATCTAGTTTTAAAGAAGCTACACAGGATATTGACAATAGCAGGTGGAGTGATCCCATGTATGAAGAAGTGGAGTCTCTTTGGATGAATCGTACTTGGTATCTTGTGAAGTTGCCTAAAGGCAAGAGAGTCATTCGATGTAAATAAGTTTATAAAAGAAAGATAGGTCATCTAAGATTGGTGGTGATTGGTTTAAGACACATTTGGTTGCAAAAAGCCATGCGCAGAGGAACGCAAGGTGAGTACCCACGAGAGCATGTGTGGAGAAGATAGTCAATTAGAATCTCTTTTAGAATTCAAGCCAAGGTGAAGATTTGTTGATAATTATATTTTGAATCCCTATTTATGAGATTCGTTTCATTTATTTTTGGGATTCATATTAATTTAAAATTGTGATTAACGAAATTATAGGAGTTGATTTGGATGAGTCGTATTCAGGTTAGGATAGACTTTTAGTTCCATAGATGATAAAAATAATGCTATTTTTCCATAAAGTTCGTAAAAGCTTTGATTTTCATGTATCTACTTTTTTGGGTTTTTATACTCGGTATTTAAGTTATATTCTAGAGAGAAACATAAGGTAAAAGTAGGGGCCATCTGTATGCACTCTTTGGGTTTGTTATTTTTCTTTATATTGGGTTATTTTGTAGACAGAAAGTAACAAAAAAATAGAGGAAAACTTTTGTCGCTTTCTAGAGAGAAAATTATAGAAAGAAGAAGGATTAGTGGCAGATTGAGTTTTGTGCCTCTGGTTCTCTCAAGTACGTGCCTTGTACTTTTTTTTATTTGATTTGATAGAAAAACATCGATCATTTTTGCTTGTAGATGTAGTCACATTTGTGATGAACCACGTAAATTTTGGTGTTCTCTATTTCTGTTATTTCTTTCTTGTTTTAGTTTTCTTGCTTGTTGTCTCTATTTTTCTCTTATTTTATTTGCCAAAAATCAATCCATCAGGTTTAAAGCTTCCTCACACAACAATTTGATGTTGGTTAAACTTACACTCCTAGATAAAGAAAATCTCTTGGTTGCTCTCAATGTTTTCTACTCAGTAGCAATGCAGTAGTGGAAAAAATTATATTGATCAAAGAGTGCAAGTTTAGGAGGAAAGATAAGTGAGGTTTTTGCCGATGTTTAGATAAAGTTATACATCTTGTAACTCAAAATTGTACTTCATTGAGATAGTGGGTTTCTATTTACCGAGGCCATGGACATAGCCTTACGAAGTGAACCACAAAAAAAGTGTGTTGCAGAGGTGTGATTGTTATTGCTTTATTTCTTGTGCTTGATTTATAGTTATACTAATGTACTTTGCATTTAGCCAATTACACACACGATATTGGATGGGATCCTGGGAGTTGAGATTCTTAGTTTTGCAAACGAAGGGTTCCGCGGATCCCCACAATTGGTATTAGAGTCAGGTTATATATTGTTTATTTTGGTGTAGAAATATATGAATGGAGAAATTAGATAGATACATGGTTTGTGATGGAAAAAAGTGTAGAAGGTATTTGTGAAAATTCCACAATGGAGGGATAGGAGAAGAAATCAATAGAACTAGAGAGAGAAAGATCATATTTTAGAGCATGTGACAGAGAGCTTGCAAACATTTGTATTCTCCATGCTTGCATGGTGTTTTTCTAATTAGTAGAAGAGAATTTTGCTGCCCCATAAATGTAGGTAATTTGCCGAAGTACGTAAAACTTGGTATTTTACTTCTTTTAATTTTCTGTGCTGTTTTTTTTTTTCTTTTTATTTTTTCAAACCTTAATTTTTATCCTCTACATTTCCTTTGATGATTTTGTATGAAAAAGTTGACCATTTAAGATATTTGAAAATTATTTCATGCGGGCATTTATACATATGCGGTCCAAAAGTGTAAGGGAAAAGTTTATATAGAACCAAGGCTCTAAACAATCAAATTTGAGCCTACTTCAAAAATTTCACTAGAAGAGGTTGTTTTGATGCCTAAATATCTTCAAATTGATCATCTTGATATCAAGATGCATGAAGATAAGGAAAAAAAGGATTTTAAGTTTTGAAAATAATGTATTTTGTAATGCATTTTTGGACCGTTAATTTTCAATATTTTGAAGTTTTCATAAGTTTATCGATCTACACTATTTTTTAAGCTTTAAACTTTATAAATAAATATTAAAAAGGTATCACAGATTTCCAATATTAAAACCACAATTCTCAACACTATTGGAAGGGTTGGCTCTAATTTTATTGTTTAGAGCCTATGCTCTATTCAAACAGCACCCGAAGTGTAAATCATCCATCTTAAAGATAGATGCAAGTAGGTGGTCTATCTAAAAACAATAAAAACTAATGATCCAAATGTTTTTTTAATAAAATTATTAATAAAAATGATTTATTTTTTCATATTCATGATCTGCAAGTTAGAGATTATATGTCCTTAAAAATTAAGTAAAAAAATCCATCTAAAAAAATAAATTTTTAAGAGACGCCCCATTTCTACATGTGTTGATCCCCATCCTAACCGTCTCGTAAGATATTCTCCTAGAAAAGGTAAGGATGTGACTAAATTAAGTTTAATTGAAGAGAGCGTGTACAAAATGCACCCTATCACATATTTCACATCACTTGCTTTTCACACGATGCAACTTCTTATTGGTATATGCTAATGTCCAAGTGTATTAGAATGAGCGTGTGGGTCCACGTTCACGTGCAAACATATTTTATGACCTAAGCAGCATCATATGGAATCTAAAAAATGAAGGAATAAAAAATCATTCATGGGAAAGAGGGAAAATATTTCTTTGAGCAGGCCATAGATAATCGTTTTCATTATGCATGACAAAATTCGATTAGCTTTATATGTCAAACCGATGTATATTTATTATTAGGACCCGATTTGTATGCGGCCAAGCCCGCATATGTAGAAATGCGGGCCTTTTAATAAATATAGTTTTGAGGTGGATTTTAAGACTTAATTTTAAAGGTCATGTAATTTCCGTTAGAGAATTATGAATATGAAAAAAATAAATAAATTTTAAAAACTAAAAATAATAATTCTAATAAGAAAACATTTGGACTGTTAGTTTCCATTGTTTTTAGATGGAACACCTACTTGCATCCATCTTTAAGATGGATGCTTTATACTTTACTGCATATGTAAAAATGCGGTGCAGGCCGCATGAAACAATTTTCATTATTATTATTAACAAAATGAAAGGTATAGAATGAGACCATTTACTTTTAGTACAAGGTAGTCACATTAATCTTGACGATTAGATCTGAAATTGGGCAATTGCAACGATTCTATTGACCAAGTACAAACTTCAAAAAATAAATTATCGAACTTTGTGACACGTCCAAGCTATCAAATTTTACATCGGATGGTTGTAAATAATTGCGATAACTATGTATCAAAAGTAAATGGTCTCATTGTATACATTTCTTTAACAAAACATGTCTAAACAATTAAGAATGATTAATGAAGTTAAATTAATCAATTTATCACCAAAGTGATTAGTGTGGTTTGCATAAGGTTGCAAACTTAGACAATCAAAGTAAGGCATACAAATGCAATTTTGGTGTCGAAAATTTTAAGAATGGCGTGACAACCTATTTTCACATCTAATTATAATATATTAAACTCTAAAATGAATGAAAATCTTGAAAATAGGTAGTCCAAATAATGTATTACATGATGTACTATTTTTAAGACTTGAAAACTTTATTTTCTCCATATTTAATATTTTGATGCCAAAAATGATCAATTATATATTATTCCAACATTAAAATAATATTTTTGAAGGGATTTTTGAGGTGCATATTAGCCCCGAGTCTTAGTACTAATAGACACTTAGACCTTGAGAAACGACGTGCCAATAATATTTTACCCTGCCTTCTTTTCAGGGATCATTTAATAATCTCCTTGTTTCCCATGGAAAAGGTGAACATCTCAATATTTACTAAATATTTTTTCTCTTTCCCCATTTTTCCTATTAGAGAAAGGTAAACTAGTGACCGTATATTTTTCTTTATGTGATTTGTTTTTATTATAATTAGCTTGCCGACCAAAAAAAGAAAAGGGCTTTTCTATGACAGGTCATCTTTCCTTTTTGGGACAGGATTCAAACTGTCAACATGGCACTGACGCCCAAACCTCCAATCTGAGAGCCCAAATCCTCCTATTGAAATCTCTGGTTATTTTTTTGTTTTCTTTGAATGGTTTAACAGTGATTTTTCATTGATGAAATGAACACATAAGTACAATAAAAGCAAGAAGAAAATGCCTTACCTTATAAAAAGGTGAAGAAACGGTGCTCATCAGTGCATGGAGAGAGGGAGACACTGCCCGAACATATAACAGACAACACTTGGCTCCAAATCTTCTTTGATTAAATTCAGGCCCAAGTCAAAAAAAATTAGACCATACATTTGTCCCCATGTAAATGTCGTGGTCGACAGCTTTAGTTCCAATATAACAATGGCTCAATCTAAGAGAGGGGTGGGTCCTGCACCCCCATACATAGTTACCACGTTGTGCACTCCCGAATCTACATGAAAAGATGGGCAGAGGCATGTCTTCCTCATTTAATTGCCCAAAAATAAATGTAATACCTTCACTAAGCCACAGCAATATTTCGAGTTTTGCCGAAATTCAAGTTGGCAGGCGAAAAATTGATAGTTAATGAGAGATCAGACAGGACTGGATTGGACAGTTTTACCCGGTTCATGCGTAAAAAAATCTTTATTTTGAAATCCAATCTAACTGGTGAATTAGTTTTGATTAGGCTAAAACCTTATCAATGGCCAATCCAATCATGTAACACTGGAAAAACATCCAAACACGAGTCTGATGGCCGATCCAATCATGTAACGCAAAAAACAAGTAGCACTTAACGAAATCCAATCATGAATCTCATAAAAATATCATCAACCAAAGTTTTGGGTCATCTATCAAGCACATAAACTTTGGTTTTGACTAGACATTTTCAATTTCTTGATGGCTATACGCTTGGTTAGTGGATGATTGGTCTTAGAGGGATGGACGGTTTTGATTTGACAGAGGAGTTTCACCTCTTTAAATCTCAACCATCCCTTTATGTGCAATCCAGATCCTGCCTCTCTAGGAGCAATGGCTCAGGTGCATTAATGGGTGACCAACAGTATCTATGGGTCCCTATGCTTGTTTGTTGCACCAACGTGATGCATAACGCGTGTAAATCACTTGCTAAGACCACTACATGGAGATGATCCAAGATTTTGAGACCTCTTTCCTCTTCTAGTACCACGCTTATCTTACCTAACGAAAATAATTCGAATTTTTGTGCCAGGTTGGAGTCATCAGAAGTTTGGACTATATATGGACAGCATCTAATCAGGGTTTGCACTTGCCATCGTTGTGCCCACTACTGACATTGAATAATGTTTCTCTCTCACTATTGCAATACTACTTTGTTTTCTTGGATCCTAGCACGCAGGTTTTGATATCACAATAATTTTATGCATAAGGTAGAGAGAGTGTTTGTGTATTTTATTCCTTGTTTTTCTTTTTATGAGTAGTTGAGAGGCTAGTGTTGTACCATGCACAGTGGTATATGGTATGCCGTACCCTAAAGGACAATCGCAGCATCAGTGATCTAAATATGCTGGGGGAGTCATCGGGTCCGACTTAGGAATCGGACGCCCCATTCCGGTTCGGCATATATAAATAGAAAAACGGTCGATTCTAGAAGAGAATAGGAGGTTCCGTATAGTGGAATGGTAATAATTCGGAATAGTTTTTTGGTCGGTCCCGATTTCTTCACGTATTGTTTTGCAAGTGCACTGTTTTCTCTGCATAGTAGAATGACGATCCAATCCACCTATCCGGACTAGTTTTTGGGGTGCCCAATCCTGGTCACAGATCTGTTTTTTAAATCATCAAAACCTTTTCCGAACTATTTGGGAAATTTTATCAAAATATATAAGAAAATTTACCAAAATACATATCATGCATATATAGTCAAATTTACCATAACATTTTCACAAATTCATCAAAATATTACATATTTCAAAAATATTATATATATGTATATGTATATGTATGTGTATGTGTATGTGTTGGGTCAGATTTGGATCGAGTCGACTTGGATCCAGACCTGACCGAGTCCGACTTGGGTCTAGGTTTTTGGACCCAAACACGACCCACGGGGTTCAAAAATTGGTCTGAACTCAGTACCGGTTCTGATCGACCCAACCTGATTGGAACCACAACTCACCTTATCCTAGGAGATAAATAGCTCTTTTCCGGAACATGCAATATCAGATCCCTAGAACGAGCTTTGCGACAAAAAAAAATAAAATATGTGAATGGTGAGTTTGTGGATTCAAACTCACAAAATAGTTGCACAAAACGAGCTCCATTGGCAATAGTGCATTGTAGGCGTGTAAACCTTAGTAATCCAACATCAGTAAAAGTTTATTTGGAGGAAATGCTAGCTGCCTACAAGCTTAGTCACAGTTATCATTATTATCGAGAAATTTTATCTTTTTTTTGGGGTGGTAATCACCGAAATTTTATCAAGAAGTCAATATATGAAAGTTATATAATATTTTTTATGGAAAAGTATAGAGCTAGACTATTTATCTTTGGTACAAAGTGATCACAATTAATCATGACCATTAGATATAAAATTTGATGGTTGTATTTATTCTATGAGTAATGATCATATGAGACCCTCCCAGACCCATGTGTGTAGGACCCCAAATGATCACTATTAAATTGGGCACAAATCTATAAAAAAATCAAGTCTCACACCCATGTGATAACTTTTGTTAAGATCTGTACCAAATTTAATGGTGATCCTTTGGGGTCCTACATACATGGGTACGGACGGGTCTCATATGATCATCTCTATTGACCATGTTCAAACTTCAAAAGAAATTTTCTCAAACTTTATGACACACCTAAGCTATCAGATTTTACATCGGATGATTGTAAGTAAATGTGACCTCCATGTGTAAATGGTAAATGATCTCATTGTATATAATCCCGTTCTTTATTATGGAATAAGTATAAATTCTATGACATAGCAGCTCATTCAGCCAAAGTCTTTGAAATATGACCTTGTTTTCTAGTTTAGATAACAATGATTACTTTTTAAAACTTTGAATTCTAATATTTCAATTTCTAAAATTTAAAATTAAAATATTAGGGATTATTCTCATGATAAAGAAATGATATGGGATTCAATGAATATGGTATTTATTTAAAAGAAAAAATTTATATAAAGCATCAGTTTCATACCATAAAAGCAAGGGGCACTTAAAAAACCATGGGAAAGGCTGTTCCAATTGATGTTGACCCCAAAGTGTATGAATATAAAAAAATAAATAAAATATTTCAACTCTTAAAAATGGTGTAATAACAAATAATCTAGACCACTCATTTTCAAATTTTCAAGTATTTATAGATTTGTTTAATTTGCATTATTTTGGACGTAACAGAGATTTTTAATAAACAACTAATTGGGGGTAAAAATAGTTGTTAAGGATAGCAGGGATTTTTTGCATCAAAACTGCGTATTCCAAAAGTAGTAGGATGACTTTGAATGTGCACATATATAAGGAAAATTGTTTCATGCGAGTTGGACTGCATTTCTACATATGTGGTCCAGAAAGTGTAAAACATCCATTTTAAATGTGAATGCAAGTAGGTGCTCTATCTAAATGTTTTCTTACTGTAATTATTATTTTTTAATTTTTAAAATTTATTTATTTATTCATATTCATGATCTCCATGTTAGAGATTACATATGATTAAAAATTAAGTCTTAAAATCGATCTCAAAAATTGATTTATTAAGAGGCCCGTTAAGAGGCCCGTATTTCTACATATGCAGGCTTGGCTGCACATAAACCGGGTCCCTTATATAATTGGAGCCTTTATTTAAGAGGGCATATACTATGCTCTTGTGCGACCAAACTGTTCATTTTCTCATAGGCACAAAAATGTTCTTGGAAAGATTATTCGGATTTGAAAATTTTGAATTCATTTAAATACCATCATATGATTATTTAAAAAAAAGAAGAAATTAGATTTTGGGTTCTTTAACACTCAGATCTTGATGTCTACAAATGGGTCAGGGTTTGTTGAAATCTGGGACATTATTTTTTTCAGTCTCATGGGACATTATTTTTTTCAGTCTCATAGAATGTGTGTTTGAATTTTTATTGGGAAAAGTTTATATAGAGCTGAGGCTCTAAACAATCAAATTTGAACTTAGCTCAAAAATTTCACTAGAAGAGGTTGTTTTGATGCCCAAATATCTTCAAATTGATCATCGCAACATCAGGATATATGGAAATGAGAAAAAAGTCGATTTCAAGTTTTGGAAAGAGTGTATTTTGTAGCGCATTTTTGGACAGTTAATTGTCAAGATTTTCAAGTTTTTATATATCTTTTGATCGACACTATTTTTGGAGCTTTAAACTTTATAAATAAAGATAAAAATATATTTTAAGGCTATCATAGAGATTTTCGATATTAAAATCACATTTCTTGATACTATTTGAAAGTAGGCTCTTATTTGATTGATTAGAGCTCTATACCCGCACCCTTTTTTATTAGGATGGGGTTTCTATGGGTCAATAGCTTCATATGTACACATGCGGCTATGTAAAATTCACCTTAAAGATGGATTTTAGAGATTCATCATCTGAGGCTGATCATAACTACGACAAAAGAAATTAACTTTAAATTGTGTTTTTTTTTTGGGAATGTTTTTAGCATTATCCATATTTGATTTGACCCATGTTCTTTGCGCAATGTCCATCTTAAAGGTGGAGACTGACTCATATAACACCTGCTGACTCATGTAACACTTTTTCTTATTATTTTTATCAATATTTTTGAGCAGTTTCTTGGTAGTAAGGCATGTATCCTCAAAAATTGGGGTCCTAAAAATACCCCAATCTTGGTATCTACAAGGGAGAATAAATCGACACTTTGCAGCCGTGAGAGCCTAAATCACTTGGCATAACTAAAACGGCCTATCGAAATCTGGTTAGGGTTACGGTTGGAAATAACGTTCTTGACCTCTATATTGTCTAAGGTGCATACTAATCTTATGAAGCTAACGAGGATTCCATTTTTGAAAGGAAAAGGTTTATACAATGAGGAAGCTGTAAACAATTAAATTAAGGCGCACCTAAAAAATTCACTAGAAGAGGTTGTGTAACAATCCTAAAATTTCAAAAAAAAAAAAAAAAAAAAAAAAAAAAAAAAAAAAAAAAAAAAAAAAAGGAGAAAATATGCTTTTAAATAGGTGATGGTCTGTTTGAGTATGATGGTCCTTGGGGACCATCACTATTTTCAAAAGGTTTTTACTTGGTTTAAACTTTTGCTTGCTGCGGTTTGCCTCTTGCTGCTTGCTGCTTGCCACGTCCTTTAGTGGACGTGGTTTTCGCATGTTAAAAGCATACTCTTAACGTGACACCTCAGGTATGAGGTAGAGCGTAATAAAATAAAATAATAATACGTTATAAGAATTTAAATAGGGGAGGTGAGCACTTCCACCCTAGAAAATTTTGAGATCTCTCTCTCTCTGGTCGAAACACAGTGAACTCCTCTCTCGAACCGAATTTTTATCGGAAGCTCCCTATCAAATATTTGTGAGTAAGTGACATCGTCTTCCTGAAAAATAGTCTATTTTTAATAAATAGTGATATTTCCGTCTAGGATCTTTATTTTATCAGTTTTATGTGTAAGTGACCTCATTGTCTCGAAAAATAATCCATTCTTTTTAAAAATAAAATGAAATAATTATTTCTGCTTATTATCATGAATTTTAGGTGCGATAAATTTTATGCGCACACGACCTCATTATCTTGAAAAATAATCTTTTTAATAAAAATTGTGATATTTTATCTATGTTAGAAATTTTAAATGCTGTAAATTCTTAGAAAAATAAATTTATTTATTTTTCTTGGCTATTGTTAGAAAATTTTAGATACTATCAAATTATTAGAAATAAATGTGATATTTCTGCTTTTAGTAAAATTGTGATATTTCTTTCTATTGTTCTGAATATTTAGACATTGTAAAATTCATGTGCAAATGACTGCCTTATTATTTAAAAAAAAAATTGACATTTTTGCAATTGATTATAGTATTGTTGTGAAATGTTTATTTGTGGATTGATATCCCATAAATTGTGATAATTCCGTATTCTTGAATTTTTATAAGAGTTTTTGTATACATATTAAATTGGCAATTATGCTAGAATGCCTTTACAAACTGCTACCTTTCTAAATTTGAGCCCAAAATATTTGATTGGTTATTTTTGAAATGTTATAGAGAGTGACTGTTATTAATGGTTTAAGTGAAATTCATATTAATGATTTCAGTGATATGTTGAGTACATGATATTGCTGCTTTCGATATTTAAAGAGATTTAGAAATAATTTAAGTATGCAAGTGGACTCATCCGGTTCGCCGGTGAGGTATAAGTGGACCTATCTGGGACGCCGGTAGGGATTAAGTGGACTTATCCGGTACGCCGGTAAGGTATAAGTGGACCTGCAGGGATTAAGTGGACCTATCTAGGATGTCGATAGGGATTAAGTGGACCCATCAGGACGCTGATGGGGTATATAAGTGACCTACTTGGGACGCCAGTAGGGTATTTTGTGAAATCCTTTGAATTATGTACTGCCGTTAAAAGTGTTATAAGCATTTCAATTACTCAGATTATACTTAATTATGCATTTATTGAAAGTGAAACTGTTGATGCATTTCCGTTAATAAATCTCATTTTGGAAAATATTGATATCTTTCAATCATGATTATTTTTAGGATTATGATGATCACTTACTGAGTAGCCAAACTCATCAAACTATGGTAAACATTTTTTCAGGATAACTGCGGATTCATTTTGAGTGCTAGTCAAGATCAACCTTGGAAGATATTGTTGTTGTGCTAGCTTTCTTTATTTACTTTGTAAGACCTCGCCACTGTAAATTTGTCCTATCAATAGATGTATATATGTTATGTCTGTCACATCTCAGGAATAGCAGTATTGTAAATTCTTGGGGTGTGACAGGTTGTTTCGATGTTAAAAAATCCTCAAATCGATCATCTCGACCTCAAGATATATAGACATAAGAAAAAATGGATTTCGTGTCGTAGTGTATCATGTAATGCACTATCTGGACCGTCAATTTTTAAGATATTCATAGTTATGCTTGATATACACTACTTTTGAAGCTTTAAAGTTTATAATTAAATATAAAAATAAATTTTCAGGCCATCATAGAAATTACTAGGACTAAAACATCTTTCGATACTATTTAAAGGTGTGGCTTCCTTTGTTTGTTTAGGGAAAGTTTATGGAAAAAGGATGTTTCTAAAAAACCTTGAGTTGATCATCGTGACCTTGAAATATATGAATATGGAAAAAAAAGGTTTCCAAGTATTAAAAATAATATATTTTATAATATATTATCTAGAGTATTCATTTTCAAGATTTTTCCCAATAAATATAATTGGCGGCATTTGAACTTCATAAAGTACATGTATTGAAGAGAGAGAATGAGAGAGAGAGAGGAGAGGTATTCCCAAGCTTCTAGAAGGTAATTTCTCATAGTGGGAGAGAGATAAGTTGGCAAACTACTGAAGCATAATGCTTTTTTTATACTACCCACAATGAGTAATGCAATAAGGAGACGTTTCTTATGTTGGGGCTCAATTTTATTTGCCATCCATTTTCAACTTCGCAAGTGAGCCATCGTGCTTTTGTTATGTTAATGACTAACATAATAAGGAGAGTTTTCTTATGTTGGGGCTCAATTTTGTTTCCCATCCATTTTCAACTTTTCAAGTGAGCTGTTAAAATTATGATGTGGAAGGAAAGCATTCTATACTTCCTTTACTAGATATATATAATTTGCCCTCATTCAGCCGTCTAATTTAGATCAAGCTGCGCTTTGACCTAGATCCAACGTCTTAGAATATTTTATTTTTATTTTTTTTACAAATTATATGAATATAAAATTTGGTACGTGACATCGTTTCAAAAAGATACACATAAAAAAAAATATTAGAAAAATATTCTTGATAGAATAAAATAACCAAAATACCCTTGAAATTTTTAGGGGTATTTTGGTCATTTTATTTTATTTGGAATTTTTTTATATTTTTTGCCGGTGCTAGTTCAAGAGAGGAGTGCAAGTCTAAAATTTGGTGTCGCAATATTTTGTAGAAAAAAATTAAAAATAAAACAGTGTAAAGGTGTGACATTGTGATTGGGCCCATCTCATATATCCATTCAGATCAGACAGCTCAATATAATTTTTATACAGTAGAAGAAGTATAGAAAGCATTCCTATTTGTGGAGGGTGTGATATTGCTCTTCTTTGCCTTCCCCCCTCTCTCTCTCAAAGATATGATCACGTGGCTTCTTCCGAGGTAAAAACAAATAGGAAAATTACAAATAACCCCCAATACTAGACTTTTTATACAGGTCCCACAACCAAACTTTTTTCTCACTTTTTTTCTCAAAATAAATTTTTCTAGTAAATACCCCTCAAATAAAAAAAGGTACTTTTTTTTTAGGAAATACCTTTTTTCATACATAAAAATTTAATTTTAGCTTGATATTCACGTGGGCTTACAAGGGCTGCCAGACCACTCTTTTACATTGCCGGACCACATGGGCATATTGTCGGACCGCTCTTTGGCAGGGCCGGACCACATGGGCGTATTACCGGAGCGTTCTTTGTCAGTGCTGGACCGCTACTGTTATTTATTGGACCGACATTACACTGTCGGACCACCCTAAGAGTAAGCCGGACCACCTTTTCGTGGGAAAGAGGAGAGAGAGGCGTAGGTAAAAATAAGGGAAGGTAGTTTAGATTTTTGTTTTTTTTTTTTAATTAGGGGTTATTTGTTAAGAAAATATATTTTGGACTAAAAAATGAGAAAAAAAGTTTGATTGAGGGTAAAGTCTAGCCTCGTAATTTTCCCAAACGTAACGTACTAATAGATTTCCTAAAATAATAGACCCAACTTACTAAAACACCTGTAGTGAGAAGCCTTATCCGAAACAATGCCCAATGACTGCTTCTTTATCAACTATGTCACAAACCCATTTCGTCATCCCACTTCTCATGGTGCCATTCTACAAGGAAAAGGGAAGCCCACAATGTCCCTATGGTCCAGCGGCCCCACAGTCTCAATGCTACAATTTTTTTTTTAATGGTTTACGTGCTATAAATTTGGAACCACAAGTAGAGGGAGCGATAGGAGACAGCCCTCCAAATGAGTTCTGAACTTTCAATTAGGAGAGAGAGAGAGGTAGAGAGAGTGGGGTAGAGAGAGAAAGAGGGTTAGAGAGAGAGATAGACATGGCAGGGTGGGCTCCTTATGCGATGATGATCTTCCTGCAATTGGCATATGGTACAGCAGATATTGTAAGCAAGGGAGCTATGGAGAGAGGCATGAGCTACCACGTTTTCATTATGTATAGACACGTTGTCTCCACACTCGTTCTCTCTCCTTTTGCTTTCTATTTAGAGAGGTAAACCTCTTTCACACATACATGAATCCTAATTTAATTACACCATCATTTTTCTTTTTAACCAGTATTCAATTACACCTTCATTAACCAAAACAAAAAAAACTTCAAATTCATAGCCTTCTTTGTTGAGATATTTTAGAGTAGAAGTTCTCATACTCCATCCCAATCCCCATTTTATTTACCAATGTGGCCAGGTCGTTATGCATTTCATAGGGTGCTTCTTAACTCTCTTTTTTTTTTTTTTTTTGGATAAAACTTGAGATGTAGTGTTGCTTGACATCAATTGCTCGAACTTGAAATGTAGTGTTGCTAGACATCAATTGCTAACCACTGAAGCCCAAGCTCAATTCCTCAGTGCTTCATAACTAGTGAAAGACAATGTGAGATTGTATTGGCTATTTGTCGGAAAAAAAATAAAAAAGCATCAACACATGTAGGTCATGTTAATTTTCATCTTGAATGCAAGTGTATGTAGGTGGACATGTGTGATGTACGTGGGTGTACTTGCATGCTTGCATTCATATGTAAGGGTTTCCATATTTGGCATGCGCACTGTTCATGAAGCATTCGAGTGCATGTCTATTCATGAAACACTTCACAAACACCAATTCCTCTTATTTCGATTGCTTTTGTTGCTTTTGTGTGTTAATGAAATGCTTTTGTAACTTTCGTACTAGAATCCAATTTTTGTAGGTTCCCACTTTGAGTGATTTCATCAAAAAGTAGCCACTCAAGAAAAAGGGTGACAAATTTGTCTGGTTTCCGGAAGAACAAAGATGTGCTGAACTAATATTAAATAATAAAAAAAAGAGACGTGCTAAATAACCTCTATCAAAAATAAGTGGATAGAATTTGATAAAGAAATAGGTACGTATAGTATGTTCTTTCGGGAGCATAGTTTATTTTTATTACCTTGGTTAGAAGACTTGGATGTATTTTTTTTCAATATGAAATTTTGGGAGCCACTTATGAATTTCTAGATAATTATTTTCAAAACAAAAGAAATTTTAGTTTTCTAACAATCTCTCCATCTAAAAATTAGATGATCTTTTTTCAATCTCCAAACATTATTTTTTTTCAAGTGCATGCAGTGTACAATTAGAAATATTTTTTTATTGAAACTTGTCAATGGGTTGATATGTTGCATTCCCAAATTTTGGGCTCCTAAAATTAACTCTAGGTGAGATTATGGAAGAATCATTCTACCCGAGGGAGTAGAATATCTTTTCCCTTAAAAACAAATTCGTTTTCTCAAGTTTTTTTTATGGGAAGACATCGATATAATTTATTTATACATCTTACATTTCTTTTCCATACTTCGATCTGATGGCAAGAAAAGTAGATTCTAGAGGCATCTTTATTTTGCATATTGAACCGATTATAGAAAAAGGGCTGGGGTCGTAGTATCCCCACGTATAGCCTGTCTTCCCCCACTTAATTACTCAAAAAAAATAAATAGTATTTGAGCTGATTTCAAATCTTCTTTTTTTGTTTTTCTTAACTTTTCTGGGAAGTTCTTGATCTAATACTTAAAATCAAGCAAAAATATCAGACAATTTTCCTTCCTGTTGTTCTTTTTTAATTTCTTCCCTTTTCTTTTATTTCCTCTTTTTGATGTAATTATCAGACTCTAAGAAAAGAACCGGTCATTATCAATACAAGTCACCACATGAGTACGAAAGAAAAGAAAATAATCTAAACAGATCTTCTTATCTTCTGAAATGATGCAGTAGCATTTATTATTCACAACCTTAAAGGAGAAGCTCTCGATTAGAATTAGATAGACCATTAAAATATAATGAAAGGTTTGATATGTTGCAGGAAGACACGCCCGTCTCTCACGAGGCCGATCTTCTTCAAATTGTTCTTGTTGGCTTTATGTGGGTTTACAGCGACACAAAATGCTTACTTTGCTGGCCTCATGTACTCCTCTCCAACCGTAGTCGGTGCCATGAATAACATTTGCCCGGCCATAACCTTCATCTTGGCAATGATTTTCAGGTATTATACTTCCTCTTAAGTATCACCTTAAAAACCTTCACTTTTACTGGTAAATCTGAGGATATTGTATCAATCTATCAACGGTACCTCTCTGATATGCCTTGTTACAGTACCATAGTAACAGGATTTAGACAGCATTAACTTTCAACTATCTAAAGTTGAGCAATTAAATAGGAATTGCTTTTCAAAATTACTGAAATATGAAGAATATCTTTCGAAACTAGAACATGGCATGTGATTCTTTTGTGAAATAATCTTAGTTGCTCATCAACTGAATTTGTATTTTTCTCAAAATACAGGATGGAAAGTGTAAAGATTAAAAGTCCTAGAGGGCAAGCCAAGCTCTTGGGTACCTCGATATGCATAGGCGGCGCTATGCTCTTCGCCTTTTATAAGGGTCACCTATTTCCACCATTAAAAATCCCCTTCATTAACATTCATAGCTATAATTCTGCTGGTGGTACAGAACATGCCAAACCAGACTGGGTTAAAGGCTCCTCCATTGCAATTGTTGCTACATCATGCTGGAGCGTATTCTTGATCCTTCAGAATTCAGTTTACAAACTCTATCCTGCCCCTCTTTCTATGAATGCTTGGATTTCTTTCCTTGCTGTGATGCAATCTGCAGCAGTCGCAGTGATCTTCGACAGGACGGCTTCACCTTGGAAGATTGGCTGGAATTTGGAACTCTTATCCTATGTCTATTATGTAAGTCCCATTCTCAATCCAGCCAATGATGTTGCAGTGTCACTTCCAACTATAACAACAGAGATTAGAACCCAAAACGTCCCATATTCATAATCAAATGATTATAAACTAAGAATATGGATTTTCTTAAAAAGATTTACGAGCAACAGTCATCGTATACAACACTATCGAACATTTGGAAGAAACAAATAGGTTTGCAGTGAACCTTCTTCCACTACTAAATGTTGGTTTTATAAAATAAAATTAGAAGTAACATAATTATTTGGAATTGAAGAATAACATCCTTCCTACTTTGGTTGATATATGATTTGGAGAAATTGTATGACAATTGGATGAACAGCAGTGGAATTTATAAGGATATGAGGAGATTACAGCTAGGGAAGAGTTTGATTGAGGTCCTATTCTACTGTGGCCTCATTTCAAAAAAATATGTGAACTCTCTTTTACCCCTTTTTAGGATAACCGTGTCTCAATGTCATACTTTTCACAAGAAAGTTTTGGAAGAGTTTTTAATCCAAATTCTTAAAAACTTCAAAACCAACTCAATGCATGTCAAAACATGTCAAATTGAATGGAATTTCAAGAGTCATGATCCTCTCCAATTAACATTATGGAAATGCGATGCAGGGGATTTTGGTTTCTGCAGTAGGATATTCTCTACAAGCTTGGTGTATTGCCAAGAGAGGACCGGTGTTTGTCGCCCTGTTTTTTCCCCTTCAACTTATCATCGCAGCTATCCTTACCGCCCTTTTCTTCAAGGAACGTCTTCACTTGGGAAGGTTTGCATTTCTCCTATGATTATAAATTTCATTCAATTTTGGCAAACTTTATGGAGAAATTCAGGACAGTCACTACAAGAAATGGTGCCATTTTTCAATTTACTTAGGAAACGTAACAGGCCTGTTCGATTAGAAATAAGAATAACATTGCACAGCAGATTAATCAAACATAGTAATGGCTGATTTTTTTTCTTATTAAATTGCAGTGTGGTTGGAGCAATTCTTATAATAGTGGGCTTTTATTGTGTTATGTGGGGAAAGAGCAAAGACGATAAGAACGACGAGAAAGTGGAAGAGAAAAATGAGATGATTGCGGATGTGGAGAAAGCAAGCAAGGTTTGAGCAAGGGAGAAGTGTAGTAGCACATGTTCTCATCGTGTGGTCAAATCCTTTGCTAAGCCTACTCGATTTTGTTATTGTTGTGATGCTGCTTATGCGTTCATTCATGTCTGCGGTGTGGTAATATCTCCCCTGCGTCACTTGGCTGTATCGTACTATACCTTTCATTTTCAGATGAAAATTTTAGATTTTTGCTGGAGTGTTATATGCCCAATAACCTTTGTTGCTCTCTCTCGCTCTTTCTCACATATAGAAAGGAAAAACAGTACCGATGTGGAAAAGGTAAAATCAGAAACATTTAACGCGATGAGGAGCCCAGTAATGTAGAGAGATCAAAAAAAGAAACAGAGGAATGGGTTTGTGTAAAATACCAAATCTCAAGATTCAGGCTCAGCAGCTGAGGTGAGAGTGAGAGGCCCATAATCCCTAAATCAGGAAAAACTTAAGTCCAAAACTTTGATCTTGAAATCCATAAAATCTAGTGTTTATTGCTCATATGTGATCTATCTAATTGATTGATTATGGGAAAAGTGTACCATCAGAATATGAAGGATTCCTCCATTTGGAAATAACTCGGTTCGTCCGAAAGAAATAGACTCAACTAAAACAAACATAGTTATAATAACTTTTATTGTTTGTAAAAAGGCTATTTATCTTTTGTACAAAGAGGTCATAATCATTTTTATCTATTAAGTTTCAAGATGAGTGGTTGTAAGAGTATCATTGATAGATACAAAGTTCCGAAAAGAAAATCTCAGACTTCGTGACTTACTTCAAGCCATCCAATTGGACATCTAACTCCAAGCCATCCAATTTAACATCTAATGAGTTGTTATCTCCTTGTAATAAAGATAAATAACCTACTTGTAGATATCGTGTAGCAGATCTCAATTAATTAGAAAACGACTATAATGATGATGAGTCTCTTTGTAGACAATCCCCATTTATATATGGTTATAACCTTGCTTATAGACATAAAGGTGCAATATTCTACACCGTCTGTTATAGTGAGGAGTAGATTTCACATGACTTTTAAGACAAGTTAAAAAAGTAGCACGCCTTTTACAATAATGTCAAATCTATACTATCCAAATAAAATTGATGGTATAAGTTAAACTACTACATATAAGGTTGCAACATTAGATATTTTTTTTTTTCTTTATATAAGCTTATATGAAAACCCAAACGAAGTGTCACAAAAATCTTTACAGTAAATCTTTTACCCTAACAATAAATTATTAGCGATAACAAGTGGCCTAAATAGGCCAATGGCCCGTTATTTTACCTCCTGACGCTTTAGATTAACAAATGTGCTTGTAATTGTAATGTAGCCCTTACCATTCATTTTATCAAGGCAAACTGTTATTTTGCTGGGTGTCTCAAAAGGTTATGAGTTGAGACCATGGATTCTGTATATTTTTATTTCATGTGATTTTAGACCCTTTGGGTTTAGACCGGTGTTTAAAAAATCGCCGTTTCGATCTGAAATCGAACGATTCGGATCCACTAATAAAACCTATGGTTTAAAAAACGGATCGGTGACCCGGATCGGGCACCCAAGAAACCGATCCGGATCGGCGAATCGGTGATCTGGATCGGGAATCGGGTGAATCGGTCAGAATAAAGTTTCAAAAAAATCCGAAAAAATTATTAAAATTCATTACAAATATTTTTTTTTAGGAATTCAATAAGAAATAAAGATACTCCATTAAGAATTTTTATGTTTTTGAATGAATATGCGAATATTGATATGTTCTTTCCCTGCATGAACCGCCATTCAGCATTTAATTTACATCACACAAAAGGATAAACATAGAATTATCATGGAATAAGTATATCAACATACATGGACTACAATAAAGCATAAAATTAGTAACATACGATCTAAAAATAATATGATAGACGACGTTGTTATTATTCTTGGTCACACTAGTGCCATTGATTGAATTCGTTTGACAATTCATTGATTCGATCTAAAAACGAATCATTGATATTAGCAGGCGTCTGACTATTCCCAAATCCCTGAGTGTTAGTGTTTTGTTGTGTTCCCAATCCAAAATCTCTGAAGCTTGTCCATCCTTCATGCTCACCTGCACTGTTGTGCTCATCCCTACACTGTTACTGTTGGGACTCGATATGTGAATAATATGGCTGGGATAGGGTGGCCTCAGAATCATCATCTCTCTCATTTTCTCTTAGACCTCCTTCCCACTCTTCCTCATTAGGTACAATATCACCGACATCTCCGACGAATTGTGGATACGTTGGCTGGCTGCTTCTTCTTTCATGCTGCTCATCACTTTTTTCAATATCTTCATCACCGATAGCCTCAAGGAACGCTCTCTTGTGCAACACTGGCTCCTCCTCTTCTACTACCCATTGGTCTGCTGTGTCTGTGACAAATATTGTGTCTAAGTCTATCGACCCATAGTCTTCAAGCTTCCTTCTTATTTGTCGCTCTCTGAGGTTTAAATTATAATGAACGTAGACTAGTTTATAAAGCTTCTCAGAAGCGAGTCGATTCCTCCTAGTAGTGTGCAACCATTGGAACGTACTCCAGTTGCGCTCATAGCCAGTAGCAGAACATGTCTTGGAGAGCACCTTGATTGCTATCCTTTTTAGGTGAGGTGCATCAGTACCATATATCTCCCACCATTCAGCTGGATTAAAATGCAAAAAGCATTGTAAGGGCAAGAACAATTCATAAGATTAAATATATGAATGAACAAAATATTAGCGAGAGGATAACCTGGATCCATCATAATTCGAGAATTTCTGGCAAGTTTAGTTCTGAAGGATCCTATAACATCCCTATACATAGCAAGCTAAAACAAATATATTACGTTTTAGTGCATTATTCCTCACAAATATAACAACTCAATGAAGTTCTTACCCAAACATTAAATAATACCTCTTGTATTGCTGCTACTTGGTTTCGATGGCTTCTCTCCAACCTTGCAATAATGTATCTGACCCCTTCCATAATCTTGTGGGGTTGTTCATGTGTCAAATAGAAAAATTTTGGGTTGAAGTAGTAACCTAAAAAATATATAGGTAGAAAAATGTCATTTACAATTTTATAAAAAAATGATTTAAACTGAAACATTGTAATGATATAAATATATATTTATCAGCATAATAAATTGGACGTCCAAATTTGGTGTTCCACCTTCTTTCTATAATCTCGATCACTTTGCTAGCAAAATTACACTTCTTCCCAATAGCTGATTTCGCCCTCTCAATACCTTCATAAAGGATACCCATGGTAGCTTTCTTGTCAGCATCCACCATTCTTAACACCGTAACCAAAGGGGCAGTGGCCTCTACAACACTGGAACATCGAGACCAGAACTGCCTATTTGAGATTATGTTGTCCACTTTTATACCGGTACTGGACTTCGAGAGGCGGTCATTTAACCACTCTTCACAAGTAAACAATCTCTTTAATGCACCTTCAGATTCTCGAATGGAGTCCACAGCTAAGTAATCGGTCGCAAAGCGGGTTATGGCAGGCCTGATTATCTCTTTTTTCTTAGAGTGTTCCCTAAACAAAAATAAAATTTTAGAGTGGTTGTATATAAATCTCGACACCAACCTTGCTTCCTCTAGAGTCTCCTTCACAATTTTGATCGCACCGATCTCCTCTAACATGAGATCGATGCGGTGTGCTGTACACGGGGTCCATACTAGATGCTTCCTCTTATCCATCAACTTGCTGCCCGTAGAAACACATGCACGCGCATTGTCCGTAATAAACTGGACTACATGCTTATCTCCCACCTCCTCCACTATCTGATCATATAGTCGTACGTAGAAGTTTGCATCCTTCTTTGTCCCTGATACGTCTTTGCTAGACAAAAAAGCTGTACCTTTTGGAGAATAGGCCAAGAAGTTTAAAAACTCCTTTTTGTTAACTTTATTCAACCAACCATCACTCATGAGAGTAATGCCTGTCTTTGGCCAACTATGTTTATATTCTTCAATCCACTTTTTAACTTCCTCCACCTCTTCATCTAATATTGGCCCACTGAGCTCATATGCCGTCGGGGGTTTTACCCCCGGCCCGACTCTCTGGATTGCACTAACTATAGGTGGATATGGGCTATTGGCTGCATCAAAGGGAATCCCTTTATCGTAGAACTATTTATCAACATATCTCCCTAACATGTTTCTTGTACCTTTAACCATGCCTTTTAGGGTCATCTGTTGTGACTTAGGCTTTGAGAGAAATGGGTCTTTACGACCATGACCTGCAATACTGGCACTCCTAGGTAACCTAGAAACAATTTCTTCAACAACTGATTCTCCTTGATACATATTGCCATCAACCCTTCCATACATATTTGAGCTGGGCCCGCCATACATGCTTTAGCTGGGCCCGCCATGCATATTTGAACTAAGCCCACCATGCATATCTGAGCTAGGCCCACTATGCATGTCTGAGCTAGACCCACCAGGCATTCTAAACCCACGTTCCCTCTGATATTGTTCATGTAAACTCAATCTTGTGGCTATGTCCAGCTCATTATTATATTGCTCTTCTAGGTCATTATTATATTGCTCTTCTGTATCATTCCTGCTTGATGGTATATATAAACTAGCTATCTCCTCATTCATCCTATGTTTGGCAATTTTTTTACGTTTGTTAGCATTAAGAATTGCCGCTATCTGTTTTTTTACATTACTAGGGACACTAGTGCATGCAGAAACTTCTCCCTTAACCCCTACCAAGAGTTGCTTGAACCTATGTAACCCATTACTTATTACTCTTTGACAGTAATTACAAATAATTTTGTCTTTCTTGTTGGGATCAAGTCTGACCCCATGTTGCCATGCAGGGTCTTCTGCAGATTTTGACATGATGCAACTGTTTTAAGATGTAAAAAATATAAAATTAACCTGACAGTTCAAAAAGAAAAATAATCACCATGTGTAGTGATAATATGTTGCGGTAGTTCATGTAGTCATATTTGTTGTTATTTGTTATTGCAAAATACCTTTAATGACAATCATATTTTCGTACATATCAATTACAAACATTCAGAATAATATAATACAAAATGCAAGCTCAAAACATGGCTACAACTCAATTATCAAGAACATATATTTTTTGCATTAAAAAATTAATAATAAAAACAATTCTTCACAGAGCCAGCTAACATCAGTCATTCCAACTAAAAAATCCATGAACAACAGATAAAAAAAATACAGTTTTGCATTAAAAATTTAATAACATTCATTTTTTTGCATAAATAATCCATCAACATACAATTTTTTCAACAAAAACTTTAACAATAAAAATTTAAAATATGGTTTAATACCTCATGATAATTAAAACCTTGTCACGCTTTTCACATCTTTTCGAAAAATCAACATTTTTCAAAAAATTTGATCATGGAAAAAAAAAAAAAAAAAGTACAGCAAACTCAAACAATAAAAATTAAAAATTGGGTTTAATACATCATGATAATCAAAACCTTATCACGATTTTCACATATTTTCGGAAAATCATCATTTTTCAAAAAATTCGACCATGGATAAAAAGAAATAAAAAAAAAAAGTACAGCAAATTTTCAAAAAATTCGATCATGGATTACAAAAAAAAATTCGATCATGGATTAAAAAAAAAAATTAACAAATTTTCAAAAAGTTCGATCATGGATTAAAAAAAAAAAATCACAAATTTCAAAAAATTCGATCATGGATTACAAAAAAAAATTCGATCATGGATTAAAAAAAAAAATCACAAATTTTCAAAAAATTCAATCATGGATTACAAAAAATTCGATCATGGATTACAAAAAATTCGATCATGGATTACAAAAAATTCGATCATGGATTACATAAAATTCGATCATGGATTACATAAAATTCGATCATGGATTACAAAAAAAAAAAAAACATAAAAAAACAAAAAATTCGATCGTGGATTACAAAAACAGAAAAAAACAATTCGATCATGAATTACAAAAAATTCAATCATGGGTTACAAAAAAAAAAAAAAAATCGATCATGGATTACAAGAAAAAAAACAAACATTTCGATCATGGATTACAAAAAATTCGATCATGGATTACAGAAAATTCTATCGTGGATTACAAAAAATTCGATCATGGATTACATAAAATTCGATCATGGATTACAAAAAAAAAAAACAAAAAAAAACAAAAAATTCGATCGTGGATTACAAAAAAAGAAAAAAACAATTAGATCATGGATTACAAAAAATTCAATCATGGATTACAAAAAACTCTATCATGGGTTACATAAAAAACAAAAAACAAAAAATTTGATCATGGATTACAAAAAAAAAAAAAACATTTCGATCATGGATTACAAAAAAAAAAAACAAACATTTCGATCATGGATTACAAAACATTCGATCATGGATTACAAAAAATTCTATCATGGGTTACAAAAATAAAAAATAAAAAAAAAATTCGATCATGGATTACAAAAAATTCTATCATGGGTTACAAAAAAAAAAAAGAACAAAAAATTCGATCATGGATTACAAAAAAAAAAAAAAACAATTCGATCATGGATTGCAAAAAAAAAAAAAAAAACAATTCAATCATGGATTACAAAAAAATCGATCAAGTATTACAAAACATTCGATCATGGATTACAGAAAAAAAAAAAATTCTGTTCTTCACATAGCCATTTTACATAAGCCATTTTAACTCAAAAATCCACCTCTAAGTGAATAAATTACATCCAATTGAGTACATTTTCTGATAAACAACAATATAAGAAATCAAAACCTTAAATTTTTAACACATTATTTTTAATATATCATGAAAAAAAAATCAAAAGGTGGAAAAAAAAAAAAAAAAACAGCGGAATTTTTGTTCCGCAGACATCTCTGTGTTCATCTCAAATTTCATGCTGTAATTGACCAAATTACATAAAATTGAAAATTTTAAATCATAATAGACACAATAAAGATTAAAAACCCTAATTATTGAACTCATTATGTTCAAAATATGTCGTGAAATAAATCATATGGCGGAAAAAAAAAAAACCCAAACTTCTTACCTGATTTTGTGAACCGAAGCCTTTAATCTCCAAAAAACTCTGTTTTTCTCAACAATTATCACAAATTAGTAACAAAAGGTTTTGATTCACAGCTTTACGATCAAAATGCCTACAAATTTTGAAAGATTCATGCCCTATTTGGCATGAAACTTTCAGAAAAGGCGGAAACCCTAAAAATGAAAGTTTCGTGATCCAAAAACACCAAATTTTTCAACCATTTAATCCTTGTAAAAGCTGAATAAAGCTGTTTACAGCATGCAAATTAGATCACATGCTAAAAAAAACAAGAAAAATGATCAAAAAATGACAAATTTCGAAGAATCCCGTGAAGAATACTTTGCAACCCGTGTTCTTCACGGACTCACCGATTCTTATATTTTGTTAGTTTATTTATTTACATTATAAATTATATAATGTATTGTTTTTATTATAGCTGTAAATAATATTTTTAAAAAATTAGATGATATTATAAGACAAATTTTAAATTTATTCATACCGAGAAAGAACATCTTAATATTCGTATATTGATGAAAAAAATAAAAGCTTTTAATGTAGTACCCCCATTTCTTATTGGATTCCTAAAAAACAATATTTATAATGATTTTTAATAATTTTTTTAAAACTTTTTAAAGTCTAATCCAACCTATTCGATCTGTTCTTGATCTAAAATACCGATTTACCGATCCAGATGGATTTTTGGTTACTCCATCTCAAGCACCCTCCTTTTTTTTTTAAAACCGTCTAGCCTACTCGGTAAGCTATGCCCTTTATGAAATGTATGCTATGCTACTACGGGAGCAAGCTGTTTATTTGCTCCGTCGGGTAAAAAGCCATCTTTGGAGAAGGTTTTGTATATGAATCTATTACATATAATTAGATGATTATTTTCATAAAAAAATAAGACATTGAACTAAAATAATGAGCTCTTTCACACTTATATCGTGCGGCCCAAAAATTAGACATTTTCATTCAATTTTAGGACATTATTTTTGTGCGGTTTATAAAATCTATTTTTGTTATTTTGGAGTTGGTCTCCACGTGGTAGCATATACATCCCAAAATATTTGGTGTCCTAAAGATACAACTAGCTCAATTGTTGCCCTCTAGAATAAATGGATAGTTTGCTCCATCGAGAGCAAAAATCATTTCGATTTATGAAAGGAGTTCAGTGCTTCGAACTCCAGATTTGGTCCCCTGAGAACCATAGTTAACAAATCGGCAATTAATCGCCCATTTTTTGAAAATTTCGGAGTTTTTCTTAAAAACGTTTAAAACAACGTTTTTTTTAACAGTTCGTCAAAAAATCGCTTTTTTTTATTAAAACGCTAAAAATGCATTTTATTGGAAAACAAATTAAACGGGCCCAAAAAAATGAATATTTATTTATATTTTTCTAAAAAACAAAAAAAAATTTCTTGTAGTATTCAATGTGAAGATTTATATGGTGTATGTTGGGTATGTTGATATTTAAATAGATTTGATATTTGTAAACAATTGTGTCTTTTTTTGGGTATGTTGATATTTAAGTAGATTTGATATTTGTTGAAGTATTTAATGTGAAAATTTATACGGTGTACTTTTTTTTTTTTTTTTTAAGTAGTTGTGATCTTTGTTAAATTATTTAATATGAAAATTTATATCGTGTATGTTTTTTTTTTGGTATGAAGTAGTTGTGATCTTTGTTAACTTATCCGATTTTTGGACTCTGATTTTTTTAGCCTAGTCCAATATATTAGCAATATCTTTACATAAAGTATTTTTGCTGATCCGTATTTTTTATCCGAATTTTTGTAATAAAAATTATTTTTTCTCGATTTTATAGTAAGCCGATTTATTAAAAATCCCCGACTTGCTAACAAGATGATCCAGCCCATTTTATCAATTGAGTTTGGTCAAGGTGCAAAGCTGAAATTTGTTTCAAAAACCAAAGTACAATGGAGTTTTTTTTTTTTTTTAATTATTTGTTTTGGATTGTATACAATAAGACCATTCACATTTGATACAGTTTGGTCACTAATACTTACAATCATACGGTGTAACATTTGATATCTTGGATGTCTTACAAAGTTCGAGAAAATTTCTTTTGAAGTTTGAGCTTGGTCAATGGAATAATTGCATACACCGAATTTCACAACCAATAGTCAAGATTAATGTGACTACTTTGTACCAAAGGTAAATAGTCTTATTCTAAACTTTCCCTTTTTTTTAACGAACAGACCAGGTAAAATTATTAAATTATACTTTAATCTATAAGTTCCTATCTTCTAACCCACTTGACTAACTTTACCTACTTTGAGCCTATCTTTTTCGTGTGGTTTCTATAAGGTTGCAACTTTAAACAATCTAATTAAGGCGCAATTTCAAATTTGATTATAACATCTAACTGTGATGCAAAATATTTCTATTTTCATATCTAATTATAAAATTTTAAACTTCAATAATGTTTAAAATCAAGTAGATCTATAAAATTTTGAAAATGGACTGTATAGATAATGTTTTGCAAATGGACGGTTTAGATAATGTTTGCAAGATGCATTATTTTCAGAACTCAAATTTTATTTTTTTCATATTCATAAATCTCAATATTGAGATTCTCAATTAGAGGGTTTTAAAACATTAAAACAACTTTTTCGATAGAGTTTTAAGGTGCATCAGTAATTCTACATTACAACCTTATATAAACCTTTTTCTATTTTTAATACAATATAATACCATAACATACGCAGCGTAATATTGCAACACTATATGTTATAAAATTATAATATTTTAACACATATAATAATTAATATAAAATAATATATATTCATTATTAATTGTATCTAATAATTACATATGATTCAATTATTCTTAGTTATCTATATAATATTATATATTATTTCTAATACAATATAATATCATAACATGCATAACACAATATTATAATGCTATATGTTATAACATTATAATATTTTTAACATAATAACAATAAATATAAAATAATATATAATCAACATTAATTGTATCTAATAATTACCTATAATTGCAGTTAATATATATTATTATTATAATATAATTCACTATATATTACTATATAAGTTATTTGTAAATTATAATAAATATATATCATTATAATTTTTATAATTAATAAATATTACAATATATATTAATATAACATATAATATAATATATATACTATTATACATCACAATATTGTATAACATTATACTATATAATTTTTTTCTAGGAGGTGCCAATTCTAAGAGATAACAATTCATGGATTAACATATCCTCAGGATATCCATTTCCAAGAACCAAACAGGACCCTATGCTCTCTCTCCCTCTCTCTCTCTATAATTGTGGCAAACTAAATCTATTACCCACATAATTGCAGAACTATATTTCATTGAATTATTTAGAATTTAGAAGCCCGAGCTCATGTACCCTCTTTGTAAATCAGAAGCCCAATCTCTAACTCTATGTAAATTAGAACCCTGACTTCATGCACTCTCTTTCTTAACTAAAACCCTAATCCCATCATATTTCTCAAAATATAGAGATCTACTCCTGGTTTTCTCTATAATTTATTTTTTTAATATTTAAATGTAATTAAACTAAAGTAAAAGCTTTCTATATTTTCCCTACTATATAGAACTTACATCCTTCTCCCTTAATCCAGTGAGCTACTAGCTGTTTGATCTAGATTTGTATTTTAGAGTATTTTATTTTTATTTTTTCCATAAATCATATGAATATGAAATTTTCTATGTTTCATCATCTCAATAGGGGACACTTAAAATAGTATACTTTTAGGGGCATTTTGGATATTTTAATTTTTCCAGAATACTTTTCATAATTTTTGCAGATACGATTTTAAGAGAGAATTGGACGCCCACAATTTGATGTTAAAATGTTATGTAGAAAAAAGATAAAAATAAAATAGTGTAGTAGAGATGTGGCATTGTGATTGGTTTTATCTGAGCTGTCCATTCAGAATGAACGGCTGGAGAGGGGATAGCATATAACTTTTATATAGTACGGGAGGTACAAAAAGATTTCCCTTGAGAAAGTGCTGCAAGAATATTATCTCTATTCATTAAAAAGTTGTAGGTATAAAAAGTCTTTTCTTCTTTTGGGCGACCTCTTTGAATAACAAATTGATATGGCTGACAATATTTTTATGCAATTATTATTGTGTATAGACTATTATTTGAATACTCTAATTAATATTTTTGTCATGACAAGAAAGGAGAATACTATTCTAGGTGATTGAATTTATTTTTTGTTTTTTTTAAACTCCTTTTTATATATTTAAACAATGATGTTTATTATTCTACAAAGGAGAATACTCCTTTCTTTTTTTTTTGTAATAATTAACTCATTGATTTGGGTACTAATGCAATTAGCTGACCCAAAATAAAAAATAAAATAAAATCAATAGAAAGAGGTACTAATGCTTGTTGTTATGGAGACCTCTCTCTTTTCCGAAATAAATAGACTATTTGAGGTGTTATAAGATGCAAATGGCTAAGTTCCTAGTTGCAAATTTGCCAGTGAAGAACCAAGTTGTAGATATCAAGCTAAAATTTGGTTTACGCATGCTCTTCCATTTTAATAGTGCCCATTATTCTCTATGCAATTTAAGTTTCTTTTAGTGACATATGAAGGTTATGTTTATCACTCTACGCATAGTGCTCATCATTTTCTATGCAAATTAAGTTGCATATAAAAGTTTTCTGTAAAAAAGATCATTTTTTAGAATGGCACCTTTCGCAGTTGTATCCATGTCGGAAGTGCATGTTCATATTCATATATATGTAAAATAAATTCTCTTTTTATATATCTCCTTTTCTTCTTACTGACATCCATATCTCGGTAAAAAGTGTGGTTTGCATAAGGTTGCAACCTTAAACAATGCAATTAAGATGTACTTCTAAATTTTATAATAAATCATAAATGTGATTTTGATATAAAAAATTCTTAAGATGGTTTGACTTCTCTAATTGTAAATGGTTCAAATCAAGTATATCAATAAGCACCTGAAAACCTTGAAAATAGATGGTCCAGAAAATGTATTGCAAGATGTACCATTTCGTGGACTCAAAATCTTTTTTTCTTTTCATATTCATACATCTCAATATGCAGATGATCAATTAGAGGGTTTTCCAACATTCAAACAACGTTTTTTGATGGATTTTTGAGGTGCATCTTTAATTTTACATTTTAAGGTTGCAACTTTATATAAATTTTTAATTTTACTGACATGCATCTCTCTCAAGGCAATGTTTAATGCTGGAGGTAGAAGATTCTCAGTGGTTGGAATCCCTCCATTAGGATGCTTGCCTCTGATTAGGAATGCACTACTCGCTGGGGACTGTGCGCTATTCTTCAATGACATTGCCATATCTTTCAACAACAAAATCAAGACTGCTCTTGCCACATTCGCCAAAGTGTTGGGTCTTGACGTTAAAGTTGTCTATGCCGATATATATGAAGTCATACAAGATGCAGTGCACAATCCTTCGAAATATGGTAAGGGGAATTAATTTTTTGGGAACTTCTTCTATAGATTGAAGACCATGATCTGATGCATTGTTATTCTTATTTCGTTTGTCAATTACTGTTTCCAGGTTTCGTCGAGGCTTCAAGGGGTTGTTGTGGAACTGGACTGCAGGAATTCGGAGCTACTTGTAGGGGACAACCGACCTGCTCCGATCCCATCAAATATGTGTTCTTTGATGCTGTTCATCCAACTGAAAGGATGTATAGTTTCATGGCAAACACCATAGTCACCAGGGATCTTTACTAATATTCTTGATTGATATCTCTAGGCCCCTTGCTTTGATATCTCATCTTCATGGATCATATTCAATTCGGCGACTAGATCTTGTATTGGTCCTAAACAAAATGAATCTTTTTCAATATTGAAGGGATTGCTTGAGATGATTAGCCTTTTTTATATAAGAAATCATGAATATTTTGTCAAAGAGGTTCTTATGGCATGACCCATTTTTTGTATATGTACTTTAATTATAAATATAAATATAAATTTTCCTAATGCCTGTTGTGAGAATTGTAGATGTTAGATGCCTCTTAATGGTCCTTAGGAAGGAATTTCATGAATTTAAAGAGATCATTTTTTTCCTCTAATAGTCCTTAATGTAATGGAATTTTAGGAATATAAAGACCGTGTCCATGAACAAAATTGGTTTCTCAACCTTATGGAATATGTCTATCTCTCAAAAACATCCATCGTGTATAGTATACGACTGTTTAATCTAATTAGTAATTGTTTTATTTAGTCCTAGTGAAATGTGCCACTTTGTCAGTGACAAAAATTATTGAGTGTAATAATTTTCATTCAATTCACAAATTTATAGTTTTATAATTTTTTTTAAAAAATACTGGTGGGGTGGATCACCCACCATCTGATCTTAAGACTGGAACATCAATCCACATTGCCAGGATTAATGGAAGAAAATACAAATAATTGTTCAAGGGTTTTTGGACCCAGCATTATACTTGGGTAAATCCTGTTAGAATTCGTGGGCGCATACATGCACAGACATTGAATGGATAATGGAGAGAGAACAAGAGAGAACACAATATTTACATGGTTCAAGCCGAAGCCTTACTTCCACAGATCCAAAGCTCAACGGGCTACATCTTCACTATTTTGGTTGAATGTTTATATCAATAAGTATCTCTACATATAGAGGACAATCACATAATTACAGGAGATAAATATAATATGATTCTTGGAGATAGAGGTAAATAGTAGGAGGCCTTATCACCAAACTAATTTTATGACCAAATAGAAGTAAATAGTAGGAGGTCTTATCACCAAACTAACTTCATGACCAAGTAACTTTGACTTGGTCTCTTATTATCTTCTAGATACCTAATCATATCGAAAGATATACCCATACATCCATAATGATTTATATCAATATGAACCCGAGATATCCATATCCTAACACTCCCCCTCAAACTCAAGATGCTTTGACACAAAGCAGCTGGAGTTTGAATAATACTAAGTTGCCAAAAATGAGTAGTGATCTTCAGATTGCTTGAACAACAAGCACATAAGAGCAACGAAAGACTTCAGGAACGGACGACCTTAGGAACATCCGGGATCGAGTAACGAAAAACTCGATCAATAGCATACAAATAGGCCTTCAGAATATATGAGATCAAGTAACGAAAAACTCGATCAATAACAGCCAAACAGGCTTTTATAATTTCCAGGATCGAGTAACGAAAAACTCGATCAATAGACATGATTGAATAACGGAAAGAAATTCGATCATCTCACAGGATGGAGCAACGGAAAACTGCATCATCCAACAAGATCAAGTATCGAAAAACTTGATCATCAACCAGGATTGAGAAATTCAATCATCAAATATCAGGCACTTGGAAGAGCCAACATAAATCTGCAGCGGATTAACAAGCACAGTTGGACCTTAGTTTCGGAGTTCAGAATAGTAAAGTCCAAAACATATTAGAGAGTCAAAACAAGATGACAGATAGATAGATCAGAGAGTCATAAAGATAAATCAGAGAGTCAAGACACGACTCGGCATAGAAACAAATCAGATCCAAAATTAGGACCACGAAAGTGGCTTGAGAAAGAGGAACTTGGGGCCAATCCTTGGGAAATATGGGAATTTGTTGAGGGCAATCGATCAGTAAACTCTGTAGAGAACTCTATTTGTATTTGATAAAGTTGCAATTGAAGCTACAACAACTGCGGTTGAAATCCTTTGAAGGAGCCCAGTGAAGGACCCCATCACAAAAAAACCTAGTATCATGAGGCTACGGATTATAACAGCCTGCATAATCCGGTCCTCTTGCCCAAATAAAGTGCCCCCTTGTTTCTGCTACCCTTCTCAAACTCTTCAAAAGATATTGATCATAGCATCGAAACTCCCCAATACCTGGATATCTCCATCCATGTCGCATAGAATATGATGGATACCTTAGTTCTGCACAGCGACCCAAACCTATCTCTATATCTAAGATAACACCATCAATAAAAAACTCATCAAATTCGACACTAAAGCTCCTCATGAAGTCAAAATATACCTCAAGGGCAGTTCTACCTCTCAAACCCGCTCTCTATCAATGCCCCATGTGAGACATTCGGGATTGCACCTTCCCTCTCGATCTGTAAAGAATATATCTAGGTTCGATTTCCCAATTTCTACCACCCAATGAGGCAAGGGAATGCATACATCATCGCCAACATTGTCTCCACATTCATGAAAAGACATTACAACCTGTAACTTAAGCTTCAGCTCTCGGATAATCTGAAAAAGCTTTTTATATCCATGCCAATTATATTCGAGTGAAGAATGACTCTCTACTATCACCCACCAGCAGTCAACCATCAACGTCAACATTGATTGACTTTAGTATTCATAGAAGCTTTACCAAACCATCCAGATCAATGACCTCACACTTCATGTTTATAACGTCCAGAGGTAGCATTACATAAACTGGAACATATGGAGTCCCAGCAAACTTACACTCCGGCAACCGCCCACTAACATCTAAGACCTGCTTGTCAACACAAATCTCCATGCAACTGCTAATTGAGGACGATCCATCATTCTTATCTCCACGATCACCCATATTGGCCACTATTCTAGGGGATGCCAAAGACATCAGGATAGAAACACCCTTCAGTCTACATGGACGATACTCCACTCCGTTTTGAAAGCCATAACTGGTGGCACTACCCCCTCTCAGAGAAGCAGGGGGGAGGCGAGCTCAGATCTGAGCCAAGGAATCTATGCTTCTGATACCATGTTAGAATTCATGAGAGCATACATGTACAATCATTGAATGGAGAATGGAGAGAGAAGAAGAGAGAACACAACATTTACGTGGTTCATGACGAAGCCTTACATCCACGAATCCATAGCTCAACGGGCTACATCTTCACTATTTTAGATGAATGTGTACATCAATAAGTACCTCTCTATATAGAGGACAATCACACAATTACAGGAGATAAATATTGTATGATTATTGAAGATAGAGGTAAATAGTAGGAGGCTTTATCACCAAACTATCTTGATGACCAAATAACTTTAACTTCGTCTCTTCTTATCTCCTAGAGACCTAATCTTATCAACAGATATATACCCATACATCTATAATGGTGTATATTAATATGAACCCAAGATATCCATATCTTAATAAATCCACTAAGACTCATCGGAGTAACTCATCTTAGGCCATGGCTAAGCACTTTTTCCCCAAGACTCGTATGAAAACACCGATCAAAAGATTGGTTGGACAAAAACAAAAGCGAGTGGCTGAATCAGCTATCCTAAGAATGATATAAGGCCTTGCCAATACCCCAAGAATTAATGATTAAGGCAGCTTTTCATCAACAATATCATGGATCTCGCCAACCTCCTCCTTTGTTCAAGGGTGGCAACTCTACGGGGGGCAAAGAGCATCTCATGAGCTGTGTTCCCTTGACCAAAAAGATATCAAAATATCAATATTATTTCTCCTTCATCATCACAAGCATGAGAGCCTCAATACCTAATCTCCAACAATTTTAATGCATCTAGACTAAGGATTAAACTTGAGGCCAAATGTTGGGCTACGGCTTGCCATGCCACTCATGCAACACAATTAAATAACAATGTTTTGAACAAAAAATGCAGCTCATTTATGGATTCCCAGGCGACAAGCTGATCTCTTTTTCATGAGGCCTAGGAACAACCAAAATGTGAAACCAATTTGCCTTAGAAACTATAAAAGAATATTATTGCACGTGTTAAGAAGGCCAGTCCATTATTTATTGAGGGGTGCTTTTGGTCTCGTCCTTAGACTTGTATAAGAGGCAGAATTACGAGTTCAATCCCCAAGCCAAAGGTTAGATCAGAGTCCTTGAGTTGCAACAATGGATGCCCCAATTTCATTCCAAGTCCGTTCCAACAGCTTGCCCCCTGGTTCTCACTGCCTCTTGCTCGCATTGAGTGAGAAGGTGCTCCGCTTTAGTGATTGTGAATCAAATCCTCAATGCCTTGTCGATTTTCTCAGTAACTTGTACAATGGTTTGGATGGACTTCTTCAATTGCAGCTTTCCCATGAAGCCCTACATCGAGATGATAAGTTTGTAGGCGAGATGATCGATGACTCTTAAATTGCTAGATGCGTGCAGCAAGATGAGATGCTATATCCAGCTTGAGAGAGCAAAATCGAGGCCTACTATCTGCTCTCCATAGAAGAGCCTATATTGGTTTGGAACGCCAAATTGGGGCTTACATATCAGCCCAAAAGAAGATGGCGAAGATCTCAGCCAAATGCCTTGGAATTATGAAGAAAGACCACAAGACACAACACCAACAATCCGCTCAGGACAATGAGGTGTTGTGTTCATTGCAACGAGTCGGATCAGTAACCATCTTTGTGTATGAATCAGTACTATCACGATTCAGTGCACCAAGGAAACGACATTCAATCATGTCCTCATTCTTGAAACCCAAATTGCAAAAGCCAAATGGGGAGTGGGAGAGTACAAAAGCTGCTCTCAATATCCTCCACACCAGCTCTAGCAAGGTTGATGACTTGTGTGTGAAGGATGCCGAAAGACAACTGGAGTTATGGGACAAGTGCATGACCAACATGGACAATCAGTTGGGATGCATCAGCAGTCACCCGATTCGAACCCGTGTTGCCCTCCTTAACATCCTGACCATATTGCCCTCCCCCGTGAACTCCAAGTTTTCAGCTCGGGGAATCCGCTTTTTATAGGATTTTGCCCAGTACCATGTGCTTATGCTTTGTATAGATCACTGTAATTCAAGAGATGATAATTGTAACATTTTCTTCTTTACGACCTCACTTTTGTTTTCTCCTGACACTGCCATTCAAACTCAATGCATCTCATGGTTCATCACAACGGATGATTGCATGTTGTAGGCATAAAGATTATACCAATTATCTGCATTAATAAAAATAAGAAAAGTTCCATGAAGAGCTAATGCAATATAGCATGTGTCATATTCCAAGTTGATTTCCACCACCAAGCAACCCAAAAATCAGCAACGCTCAACGCTACATGAAATTGAAGTACACTTGTTAAAGTTAAATAAAATGGGAATTCTTAGTTGTGATTCATCAATTGGAAATGAATTGATATAAAGTTATTGAATCAAAGTAAGAAATCTCTTATGAAAAAGAATTAGTGGTGTTAATAATTGCATCTTAGAAGAAGAGGAGTGCAACATAGTCAATGTTTCTAAAGAAGATTATTCAATTCTTATGTAAGAAAGGACCATAGTTACCTGGAGAGCCCGATTAGGGTGGCGCTCCCGCTTCGGAACCCAGCTCCAGAATAGCCAGGATCTCGATCGGAACTCGTTCTTTATTTGTTAGGGGCTCACTCCTATTTTTAGGATTCTCGATCCCATTCACAACAGAGCTTGCTCCCGATACTGCATGGAAAGCGTTCCTTAAATTTTAGGATCTCGTTCCTGCCATGGGAGCGTGGACTAATCATGTATAGAACGCAATCCTTCCTTGAATGGAGCTCGATCCTTTCCAAATAGGAACACGGTCATTCTTAGATGGGGGCGCGATCCTATTGTCGATGGGAACACGAACCTAATGAATGTGGGAACACGATCCCATTTGACATGGAAAGCATTCCCGTAAAATAGGATCTCGATCCCGATGTTTTGGGAACGTGCTCCATGTTAATACGGGATCTCGATCAGCTACTTTTACCCTCACCCGAACTCGTTCCCCGAGCTCTGGAGCTTCGGGCAGACGTCGCTCCGACGCTCTTGCTCCAAGAACCAGAGCCATTCCCGCTCCCTCTCTCGATAACTATGGAAAGGACACATGGTCATGAGTTAGAGTAGTTGTGAATGGGTAATACATTGAATACTTCATTTCTTAAAGGTATTTCCTTAAAGTTCCATAAAATAAAAGACCGTATTGTACAAAAATACAAGGATCATAGTTTTTCTCATTTGTTTGAAAATGAAGAAAATTATGCTCTTAAACTTAGCTCAACCGGTATACTCAGCGCTTGGCCTAAGCGAGTAACTTCATCAAGTCCATGTAGACTCGATTGAGTTATGCATAGCCTAAGAAAAATAGATTAGTCAGAAAAAACAATTATTGGAAAAATAGTTAAAAATCATAAAAAAACTTAAAATAGCTATAACAAATCATTAAAAGACTAAAGAGGACAAGCTTCCTGTCTCCCACTCCTCTAAACAGCAAAATGCAACATCTCACACTTAAGAGATACTTAATATCCCTTGTCTCAGTGGGATTTTCGTAAAGAATCTCCCCAAAGTTGTCTATAAATACATGATTAGTGGGACCGCCCATAGGAAAAGGGCTACCACTAGAAAAGAAAGAAACATTAGCTAGAAGCCCACGTGCTTCTCTTGTCCCTCTGAAGATAGCCTTTAACCCTGCAATTCTTAGCAGGTGAGGGCAAGAATACTCCATGAGATTCCCATTAATCTTGTACATTCTCAGAGTGTCCCCTTTCCTATGAAAGTATGCCGAAACCACCCAAAGACGTAGTGGACTGGGAAGCTCATCGTAAAACGGATACGAAACCCTTCACCAACCAGGACCTCGCTCTTGTTGTCTTTTGAGGGAGCCCTACCACGTGCAATGGCTCCAAGCCCGTGGTAAATATTGCACAGAGCTGACTGAGCCAAGGCATATTCATGCCCCTCAACAATCTTACACGCCACAAAAAAACAGCCCAACCGGATGATATTACTCCTCGACCCGAGCAAAGCGAACTTACATAAGAAAAGGACCAGGTAAGTGGCCAGGTACACATGGTCATTCTGCCCTCTCCTAGGAGAAGTAACTGGCCTCTTGGAAGCTTTGACCACCTCAGCTCTTTGGGATTCATCCGCCCACAAGACACTAGAATTGGTGTCCCCGCTATCTTGACAGTCCTCGTGAAAGTAATCCCTCCATGCCTCAAAGTGCACCCCTCCAGATTTGAGCTTGGTCTACGAGTATAAGAATAACAGAGACCAGCAGGGGCTAGCTTGCCATTAATAGGCAAAGCGCCAAAAATGACCTCATTGCTAGGCACAAACTCCTCATACAAGTCCCCCAACATGGGCAAGTCCCCGACAAAGTACATATCCAAGAGAGTGATCTTTGCCTCACCTTTATCAAAGTGTCAGTTGTTGTTCCTATGGAACCATGTCTCCAACAGATCCTTGATGTCGTTAGAGCACCTATCATAATAGCAAGTTGAGCACTGGCACGCCGCGGCTAGGCCAAATTCTTTCAAGGTACTAGCATGTGAGTTAAGGACATCAAGTGTCCAAGTGCTGTACCGAGGCATATAGTGGTGCTCCCCCTCAAAACGAAGCGCACCAGTGGCCCAATGAAGGTTTGTATTCACTAGCATCCTCTTCCCCAGCGTGGGCAGGTTCTCACTAGAATCGAAGTCCCTATGGCAGGCGTTATAGAGTGGGACTTCGTCCCCTTGAACAAGAGGTCCCTCGCTGGCATCCTCATATCGGCAAAGATGAGCAACCTCTCCTACATGTTCATTGAGCCCAAGTCATGGTCAAATGAACACACAAAACATCAGGGCAATATTCCTAATTGATGCGCAGGAGTGCAAAGCTTCAGGTGCCAAAAAGAGTGAAAAATCTATGGCGCACGCATGAACGTAACACCTCACATAGGCGTACATGAAGTGTGTACGTGCAAGCTCAGACACGTGAAAGGAATACAGACGAACACAGAGCTCAACTAAACTGCATGCACACCTAAGCTCATGTACACGAAAGAACATGTCCGTGCGAAACGTGTGCATGAACAAGAAAATGCAAGCACAAATTTGTGCTCGCGCAATGCTGTACGCGTGACAATTCAAACACGTGCGGGTTCCAACCCAATGCGTACATATCGAGGCTCAGACGCACGTAAGATACCCCACCTACGTACCCATGCCAAGTGCGAGCTCCCCTCATGCCTAGTCTCACCGAGCCGTGTTGTCCACGCACAAACCTGTTCGAGACCAAGACCCTACCAGGAAGCTCCCAACACACGAGTACAGGCATAACCGCACCCGAGCGTTATCAATGCGAACACACATGGCCACAACAATAGGTAGTGAAGGGCTTTGGGAGAAGGAACTCATGCTCGCAGAGCTCAATAGACAGCAAGAACGGCTCCAAAAGAAACAATGGCACAGTCGACCAAACACTCGGAACTCAATAAGAAGAATTGGGGAAAAATGGAGATTTACAACTGAGAAGAAAACAAGGCAAAACTAAAGCAAAAAAGGAGAAGCCAAACAAGGAACGATAGAACTTGTACTAGCGATTGCTACAGGTAGCACTCGGTGGTGAAAACCCTCTCTCAAAGATGACTGTAGAAAGAGGAACAATGAAAATTTGGGTTTTTTACCTTGGGTAAAATCACTGGTAAAAGAAAAATAAGGAGAAGTACCCCTGCATACCTTTTATACTAAGGAAGGATAGTGTGTGGCGTAAGCCAACGAAACGACACGCGGCCTAATCGCATAGGATCATAAAGGACACGAGCGAAACGCTGCATGCCCCTGACACATCAAATTGCAAACGTCATGTGGTTCTGTCAAACTGGCAAACCGCCACATGACCACGTCACACGAAAGCACTAGTGGCACACGAGCCAAATGCCGGGCAGATCCGATGAAGCAAAGAGCAAACGTCACGCGATTCCATCGTTCAGCACGACGGCCATGCGGCTCTAACTCTTGCGCCTATGTATAGCACGGCCACAGGGCCATTGTCTCCACTACCGATCTCAGGTATGCACACAGCCTCTAAACCTTCCCTCTTGGCTCCAACACCACTATTCCCCTTATGCGGAGGGAACGTACAAAACCATTTGAAGACCCACTTGAACAGCTTGTCTACTAAGGGCTCATCACACACTCATGCACCACTACACTAGGTAGACAAGCGAGTTATGTTCCTTGCACTATCCGCACACATGGGACCCTCAGTGTCAAGTGCCCCCCCAAAATAAAAAAGCTGGGTCCTTGCAAAAATCAGAAATGGCACATACCCCAGAGGATCGGATGAAAACTCGAAAGGCCATTCGAACCATTCAAGCCAGACAGTCAGCGTGCCCCCTGAGAAAAACAAGTCCTTTGACCATTTTCTCATCCTCACCATCAAGAGGAATGAGAATTGAAGACAGGAAGAAAGAAAGGAATGGAATCCATGAGAAGGAAGAGACACAAGCAACAAAACAAGAAGAAACATTCAAATTAAAGGGAGATTTTTTCAGGAACAAAAAAGATTACAAAATTGTGGTTACAATAGTCGATAACTACAAAGAGATAAATTTGTTTTGAATAAAGTCCCCAATCTAGAGATACATCCTCCGAGTGCATCGCCTCCTTCTAAAGCGGCAATCTCTTCAAATGGGCAGTATCATTCTCTTCAAAGAGAGCTCGAAAAGAATGAAAAGGACCCCTTTCCTATTCTCACCATCAAGTGAAGGAAAAGAACCAGATGGTGATTAAGGGTGTAGCAACGAACAAAGATCTGAGCAGAAAAACACTTGCTTGATAAATTGACAGTTCGCCCAAGCGTTAAACATTGAAGTTGACCAAATCATTCATTTGGTCAACCACCAGGAAGAAGATGTCTGGCCAGCAAAAATCTTCAAAATCCGCCTTCATGTTTTTTATGAACGAGATTGGGTTTAGGTTTGATGACCTTCAAAAATATTGTGCATAGCCCTAGACTTTGTTTCCAGAACTCCAAGCAAGTCAAGGGGAACAAGCTCACCATCAAGCATAGATCATTGGCATCTTCGCGAAGTCGAACACCTTCGCCCATGAAGGCGATGCTTGGACGCACTGCCGACACCAACAAAAGACATGGCCTTCTAGAGGAATGCATCAGAAGGGAGAGATCTCTCCTCTCCTACTACAAAGAAAGGCAGGCGGTGCAGAAGCTTCCCGAAGAGAAAGAATGCCCTTAACTCTCCACCCACCACTGCTTTTATAAGTAGCTCGGGACAATAGACTCGTCCCAGAAAGTCTCACATCCCGAGAGGGCAACATGTCTATCCACTGGCCCATCCAAGACCTTCTGCCTTCAATGTGTCGTCTCAACAACCTGCGAGTCAATCTCCATTCGCTTCGCCTCCCAAGCGTCACTTCTTCCTACCCCGGGTCCGTCTCCCATCGTTTTCAACTTCCTAGCAACGCCTCCCCTATTTTTGAATCTGTCACGAAGAAGTTTCACCTTCTTGGCAGCACCTCCGAAATAAGAGTTCCTGTCACCAAAATGACCCGCCTCCTCGGCAATGCTTCACCTCCTTACGGATCCGTTCTGCCTCCCAAGCACGCAGCCCGTCACCAAAATGATCCATCTCCCAGATGATGCTTCACCTCCTTGCAGATCTGTTCTACCTACCAAACACGTGAGCTCTTCACCAAAATGACCGGCCTCCCCAGCGATGCTTCGTCTCCTAGCAGATTCGTTCTGCCTCCCAAACACGTGGGCCCTTCACCAAAATGCTCCCCGGCGAAACTTCACCTCCTTGCAGATCATTTCCACCTCCCAAACAGACAGGCCCGTCACCAAAACGACCCATCTCCTTGACGACGCTTTGCCTCCTTGTGGATCCGTTCCACTTCCCAAACATGCGAGCCCGTCAACAAAATGACCTGTCTCCCCGATGATGCTTCGCCTCCTTGCGGATCCATTCCGCCTCCCAAACATGCGGAGCCATCACCAAAACAATCTGCCTCCGCAAAAACGCTTCGCCTCCTTGCGGATCCGTTCCTCCTCCCAAACACACGAGCCCATCACCAAAACGGCCTGCCTCCCTGGCGACGCTTCTCCTTTTTGCAGATCCTCTATTTCCAAGCGCAGTTTTGACAATCAGTGGCTCATAAAGAAAAGAGTTGCCTTGCGCTCCACATGCCAATGCATGACGCAGCCCTGGTGTGCCTCCTTGCACAAACACGCGGATATGTCGCACTGCTATCCTCCGATAGGTCACCCACGATATCCACTGCCCCAGTGAGCCCTATCCAAGCAGGACCCCTCCAAGAGGGAGTCCCTTCAAAAAGAAAGAAGAAGTCGAGCATGATGAGAATCATCATGAATAAAAATAGAAGCTTCAGACGGACATAGCCACAAAGCTATGGGTAAAAACTGTAAAAAAAACCAAAAACATGGGCATAGTGAAAACCCACAAGGGTGCCATGAGTAAAATTGACAGGCGGGCATGGCCATGAAGCCATGAGTAAAAGTGTCCTGAAACCAAGAAAACCAGGCATGGCGAAAATCGAAAAGGGAACCATGAGTAAAAATGAAAATCAAAAGGTGGACGTGAACCCGAAGTCACAGGTAAAAGAGCCTCAATAAAAGGAAGAAGCTGGTGAAAACCATTCTTATGATGCCACTTCTATCCAGGTTAGGCGAAAACCTGAAAGGGCACTTGGATTAAAAAGACAGGTCTTGACCCAAAAAAACGACGACTTCAACCATTTACACAAAAAAACAACACCAACTAGACTAGGGCAAAGCCAGCCAAGGGAACCCCCTAGTCAGGCCCTAGAGGCCAAAAAACAAAAAAAACACCACCAACTAGATTGGGGTAAATCTTGTCAAGAGAACCCACTAATCAGGCTCTAGAGCCCAAAAAAAAAAAAAACGCACACACACACACACCACCAATTAGATTGGGGCAAAGCCTGCCAAGGGAACCCACTAGTCTGGCCCTAAAGCTGAAAAACACCACCAGCTAGATTAGGGCAAAGCCCATCAAGGGAACCCACTAGCAAGGCCCCAGAGCCAAAATCCCCCACCAACTAGATTGGGGAAAAGCCCGCCAAGGGAAGCTACTAGTCAGGCCCCAGAGCTAAAATCCCACACTAGCTAGATTGGGCCAAAGCCCACCAAGGGAATCCACTAGCCAGGTCCCAGAGCTAAAACAAAATTTCGACAACCTTGGGGTAACGCCCTTAAGCAAGGCACCCACTCAAAGCAAAAATCCCCCACCAGCTAGATTGGGGCAAAGCCCACTAAGAGAACTCACTAGTTGGCCCATTAGGAGGCATTGTTGACATGGAATGGTAAGCCCTTCACGAGGCACCCTATCAGCACGCTCCCCCAAAAAATGGATTCCAGTAGCATTGGGAAGGAAGCCCTTAAGCAAGGCTCCCGATCACTAGAGTCCACTTCGGTCACCCCTTCAGAAGGAAGCTTACTACGATCTCCCCCTCAAGGATTGTGCTAAAGCCAGTGATCAAGAAGAAAACAACATCTTTTTTAGAGACAATAAACACGTCTTAGTAAGGATTTGAAAGATGAACTTCGACGACAAAATTTTATTTTGAATGTTGCACTTCTCGCTTCTCTCAAAGCGGAGCATTCGTCGGGGCAAGTTTTTATATGTTATTTTTGACGTACTTACATCGCTGGTGTAAATAACAAGATAGCCATTAACAAGCTGGTCCTTCCGATAATCAAGACACCGCCAGACCATGGGAACAATGCAAAATATGCCTAAAACCGGGCAACCTAGAAAAGAGTGTTGGAACGGCTTCATAAGGAATGAAAAGAGTATTTTGGGATACTCGAAAGACACTCACAAAGTTTCGTCAAATTCAAAAAGAATTTCATACGATCATAACGAAATTCAATTCTCAAAGACCAACTCCTATCATGCTGAATAAAGACCTTATAACTACATACATATTCTAGGGGCTTCAAAATAATATCATACCACCACTATTGCATCTAGAACGTCGAAAACCAAATTTGGACTCAATTGGACCTCCCAAGAGCATTTTAGGTCTCGATTACTATAAATGGGTAGGTTTTACGCTATTGTGATATGACACCTAACCAAACCAGTTTCCAATCATGGAGGCTGTGTTTTCACATCTCAGGATGGTTTTCACATCTCGAGATGATCTTCAAGCGTCCACAAGTCACTCGTTTGGAATCGAAACAAGCTCAAATTTGCACACAAGCTAGGTCTGGCATATGGCATGTGCCATGACATTACCCAGAATGAAAGCTTTTCTTGAGAGAAGATAAGACCAAAACCATAAAAATTAGAGCGTTGAAAGAAATACATCTCGAGCTTCTTGAAACGATAACTGGAGATCTGTGTAATGGATCATCGCAAGATCAAGTCCGATGTCACTGTATCACGAAAGGCTACAAACTAGTACAAATTTTGCACTCAATCGAATGTCAAATAAGTGCAAATTCCAAGGTTGAAGATGGCAAGGTTTTCTCAGTCCCCGAAATCCCATTTTTTGGTTACCGCTCTAATTGAAAAATACTTAAAGCAAAAACCAAATCGGAAAAAACTTGGTGCAAAGTGATTG